>NW_028280378.1:0-33215 GCF_059751315.1 Micrasema longulum
TATCACCCGAAAAAGAAACATATTTTAAAGTAAGTTTCAAAACCTTATTTTGAATAAAGCATTTAATTAAAAAAAATAGTTGGTACATATTGAATGAATAATATGCAACAAATCCTATATAACACGGTAGGTAACTACAATATGCAAGGCGTAAGATGTATTGTCAACAATAAACAAGAAAGGTATGACAATACACGTGCGTTGATGCAAAATGAACATAATATACATATTACGTGCACCTACATTATATACCAATAAAAATGATTTTTTTTTTTAAGCATCCACTCGTTTGAAATGAAATATTAGATTGACATAAATTCAAACGATAAAAATCAGGTGTCACAAATAGTTGGCCTGCAGTGCGGGAATTCATAATAATATTAAAATATTTATTCACTTTAAAACTTTTATTTACCTGAGTAATTATTTATTACTTATTTATTTATTTATTAACGTACATTGTCCATGTTAACAATTTAAAAGGTTTAAATATTACAATGAAAGAATGGTTTAAAACATTTAAAAAAAAGAAAGAAGCATTGAAAAACATAAGGGACATCGAGACAAGATCTGGATTATTTATTTAGTGCTCGTTTAAATCGTTGTAAATTTAAACCAAAAAAGTCCAGATCTTGTGTTGAGTTAACAATACGACAAAGACGGGTCATTGGAGAATTAAGGCCATAGTTTGTTCTATGCTGATCGATGAACTGTACTTTATTTTTCTCAATCTACGAGTCGGAATATTGAGTTTTACTTGTCCCAGTAATGATGGAACATCGATTGTACCATTTAGTATGCCAAACATATATATGGAGTCAATATTAGTTCTACGTTTTTGTAGACTAGAAATATTTAACATTGACTATGGCTTCTTTGACAAATTTAACATTTTTTGCAAATATATCCATGTGGTTAAATTTCCTGTTATTAGTATCCATAATACGATTAATTGTAGTTTTTTTTTTTTAAATTGACTTTTGTAAATTAAAATAAGGACATCATCATCATAATCATTCCGTTTTTGCGTCTAATGTTGCATAGGGCACTGCATTAATACACCAAGCGATTGCAAAATGTTTGTATATGTTTTATTTTTCATCTTTGCAAATTCGACAATATAACCGAATACCGCACGCAACTACACTGGCTCAGTATCAGGCATACAAAAAACATTCACATTTTATCACTTTTTCACAATATTTTGAATTATCCTACTTTGCCTATTTATCTGAGAGAGCTCTTTCAACCTTTATCACAACATAAACTATCTCGTCGCTCTAGTAACGAGAGAAACCTTTTAATATCCCTTCTTCGCTCTAATTTTCTGGCTTCCTCTTTTAGAGTAGTAGCTGCCCAATTGTAGAATTATCTACCCACTAATGTTAGAGACGCTACTTCTTTATAAACATTTTTATCAAGATTGAAATGTCGCTACCTAAATGTTTGAGTTGTTACTTTCTCCTTCTTATTTTCTATCACCCCTATTCTTTTCTTTCTTCGTAGTAAACTGTAAATTTTTAGCAAATTTTTGCCTTAAATTTGTGTATCAAGTTAAAAGATTCTAGATAGAATATGTCCAAATGTACTTGTAATTTTCTCAAACTGAACGGTTTGAGAAGGTAGGAAGAAATTGCCTTAAAGCAATATGCCCGCCCTTCTATGTATATAAATTGTATATATTTATGAAATGTTAAATAAATAAATATCAATTTTTTTTTTGTCACACGTAAATAAGGTGATCAGTCTTACGCATCAGGTACCAGTAGAGGGACTATAAACAAATAAATATTTCATGTAAAACATTTCAGGAATCGAACCCAAGATCTCTTGTACGGTAGGCAAACGCGCTGACCACTTCGCCACGGGACTGATTGTGGTTCAAACTACATTTAAATTAGATTTTTGATTATCTCCATTAATTGATTCCCATTAGCGAGTTATTTACAACTCGTTGAAAATAACCTGCAAATCGTAATGTTTGGGTTAATCATAAAAACGCAAATTTTAACTTTTCTACAGAAATTAATAAATTTATGTGTAAAAACACTTGATATAGACCGAAAGTACCGCTGTGCCAAATCCATCAATTCTATAATTTCTTGTTTAAAAATAATTATTGTGAACGCGTCTATCTTTAAAAAAATACCGTTAGATTTTTTTGGAAGCAACAATGACCCGAATTGCGCCTTTCGCAAGGGTCGCTGAAAGTAATAAAAGTCCGTTCGCCCAGGCAATCGGGAGCCTATTGTTCTTGCTGAGAAGGTACCCCAAGAACCGGCCACATGTCAATACTTGTGAAGCTCAGGACACTTTTAAAAACGCAAATAATAATAGTTTAAAATAATATTTATATTTTGAAATCCATATCACTTTATTTACATGAATAACATTTTACAAATTTTACATGAAAATTATAACAGCAACCATCACGCCGTTTCCCCGTGAAAGTAGGTAGAGAGGATGGAACGCCACGTCACTCTATCTCAGCATATAGACTTCGCTTCTTCTACCTTCATACCTATTCTCGTGCACGCTCGCCGATTATTCCGATTCTTATCATAAGTTAATTATAAGACTAGGTTAATTTAATATTTAAGTAGTAGAATAAGTTTTAAGAACACCATTTGGCGGGAAAGACGGAATCGGCGGGAAAAGAAGACCGCCCCAACCGAAGCGTGCGCCCGCCAATCAGAGCGACGAGACCAACCGGGAAGGGGGGACGTCTAACAGATGATAAAAACCGTGACGCCCGCTTCCCGGACTCTCTTCCTACGGAATCTCTTTCGACGGAGACTCTCTTCCTTGTTAGACTCTCTTCCACTTAAACTCTCTTCTACGGACTCTCTTCTACTGCGTCAGTTGACCTCAAGGGTCACGGGCGGGTGCCTTGCCATCCCCGTGGCCCAGTCAGCAGCCCAGTCAGCAACCCAGTCAGCAGCCCAGTCAGCAGCCACTAGAAAAGCCACCACGCTGGCTAACCAGCCCTGACGCCGTAGCCCCAACGCTGCCGCCTACGACGCAAACCACGCGCTCACGTCGCCGCACCACGGTGACGCAGCCCACGCGCCCACGCGCCAACGCGCCCACGCCGCTGCGCTCATGACGAGCCGCCCACGTCGTGCGTCCCTCTACGCACCCGACGTCACTTCTCATGCCCCGCCATGGGACAGGAAGCCACGCCGCCCCTCATGACGAGCCGTCCTCGCGGCACATCTCACCGCAGCTGGACGCCACCGTCCCAGCTACCCCTGTCGCCGCAGCCAGATGCTGCCTTCCCCTACGATGCACCACGCCGCCGCCCCCATCGAGTCCTGTGCCCACGCCGCACGCCAAGGACCCACGCCGCCTTCGCGTCACCACGCCGCGCGCCGCATCAGGGCGTAAGGTTAATTTTAAGTTTATTGTTTAAGTAGGTTAAGTCTAATTCTAAGCTAGGTTAGATATTGTTCATAATTTAATTTAATTACATTTAATTTCCACATTTTATCTTTATTCCTTTCTTACCCCTCCACATTGACATAATTAAACTGAATGCAACTTTAATCTAATTGTTATTCTTTACGGATAACTGGCGCCCGACTAAACCAAACGTCTCTCACTCTCAAAATTAATGTTTTTTTTTTTTTTTTTAAACTCTTATTTTTATTTAATTTTATATATTTTTAATTTTTAATTACTTTTTCGAGGTTGTCACACTTTAAAGCCATTTTTTAAAATTGAACCTGCCATGAATAGAACTCGGTAAGTACTTCAAGCATAGTACGCGAATGCATCAACCACTATACTAGGAAGCCGATAAATCTTTCCACAATTTCCTCTTTCGGTATTTTTTCCTAAGAGACAAATCTCTCCACAATTTCCTCTTTCGGGATTTTTGCCCAAGAGACAGATCTCTCCGCAATTTTATTTATCGGGATTTTTACCCAAAAGTAGCCATTGAGTCGAAAATAATGATTTTTCTGATTCGATTTTATACACAGAACTTAATTTTTCATCCACCTGAACACAAAAGACAAATTGATTTATTTATTCTACCCTGAAGTAAAGACGAGAGTTTGAAATTGACACTGGTATTTACATAAACCACCTGCTTTTCAGTTTGAATTGTTTCAGAGCGTAGAGAATTCAAGGGTAGACTCCAATTTTTTTAACTCTTGTGACCAGCGTAAGTGTCTAAATTTGTTGCAGCAAAAAAGGAAGAATTTTGAGAAGGGTATATGGAAGATTAAACATAAACGAGGCATTTAACCTGTCATTGGCTAGTTAAAATGGCCATTTTGCACACTGTGTAACATTCTGCCTAAAACAACCCCTTTTTCGCAAAAACGTTACGCTATTTTGGTAAGTGTGCTAATTTCATTACGAAAAAAGCATTCAGCAAAAATACAAAAACTTAATAAATGAATAAATGACATATTAATTATTTTTAAAGCATTAACTTTGTAGTCAAACATTTCAATAAATGTTATTAAATATTTGTTCTTAAATATAACCACTTACTGACTTTTCCATCGCTTTTGCATGTCGGTTTAATTGGTGTCCTGACAAACCGGTACACATAGAAAAGTCGGTTAGTGGTTAAATACAAATATTTAATAACATTTATTAGAATAAATGACAACTATGCACAAACACTTATTTGAAGAAATGTGCTTTTAAAATTTTGTGAAACTATTGAATTATTTTTTTAACAAAGAGGGTAAACATTATTGAGAAGGGTATGGAAGTCTAGGCATTTAAGGAACTTATGATCTATTATCATATGGTTTTAGGGCCCATTTTTACATACTGTAGAATATTCACCATTCTGCTTATGTTTTAACATCCACATTTCTTCAACTATTCCATCTGTTGACTTTTGTAAAGTAATTGAATGAATGAATTGGTTAAGCCTGATGAATTTCTCTTATAAAATAAAGGTTTCAGCTCTTTTACTTCACAAAAGTCAACAGATGGAAAAATGGAAGAAATGTGGATTTTTAAACAAAGACAGAATAGTAAATGTAAGACAGTCTGTAAAGTGTCTATTTAAACCAGCCAATGACAGGTCAAAAGCGTTCTAAATGTTTAGACTTTCATATCACCTTCTCGAAATATGTTCCCTCTCTGATGCAACAAATTTAGTTATAAATATCTCCCAAGGGAAGAATTCCAGCCAGTCTACAGACATTTGGACATACTCAAAATATTGTTGATATATATTTCACTTGCTGCGCGTTAAATAAAATGGCCGACCATGTGCTATGAAATTTTCTCTTTCTGAAAAAGGAAATGGAGGTTATGTTAAACGGCCTGATAGACGTTGTAGGTCTATTTTAGAATCCAGACTTGTATGTGAATGATATGAATTTTAGATTATTTACTCAGTTTGTTAGTGGTTGAGCGAGTGGTTGATGGAATTGCCCCTGGATGAAGGTCCACCTATCTTACGCATCCTCTGATCTCCAAACTTTCAATTTTTGTTATTCTCCTCGTCTCTATAGCCATGGGTAGCTACGGTTGCTATGGGAACAATTTCCCATATCCATAGCAACCAACATCAACAATTACACTTTTTTTTTATCTTCTTGATGATTTCTGCCAAATACCGCATGTTCATGATTATATCTGCCCGCATCCGCTTGTCCTTTAATCATCTGCCCGCATCTTAACATTTTTACATCATTTGACTGCCGCTCCACCACATTCATATTTATATTTTGCAAATAACTATAGTGAAAGTGCCGTGTTCACCAAAAAAGGAAAAACTACCCAAAAGCTAGGACTTGGAGATATCATCCAAATTCCTGTCCTTGATTACCTTTTCTGTCTTCCTCAAGGTAGGATTTTTGTTTGCTGTAAATTGTTTAGCCGCATACTATTCTTTTCCGCATTTTCTATCTCCGCACAACGCAACCTTTCTTTCCTCGCAAAAATTAGCTCAAATCAACGATTCAGTCAAATAATATCCACTCAAAATTATAATTGCCACCCCAGATAGCTTTCGTGTTGAGAAATGGTAAACTTTTGGAGGTACTTCATAAATGATAACCGATCTTTGTGGAACTTGGTCTTATTGGTGTAAATAGCAAGTAAATATGTTTGGATTTTCATATATAGATCATTTAAAGATATTTAAATATATTAAAACACCATGTGAAGAAACTGATAAAAAAGTACTCGCAAAGTTTACCTTTTCTAAAATCAATTGAGGGTTATCACTAGAGCCCTCACATGGCAATACAGAATCAGCAAACGCCTTTCTAGATTGAATTTTTTCGAAACTTCTAGATTTGTGTTTTGCAGTGTAGATGAGGAAACATATTTACACATTTAATGGTAATGTGATGCCTTATATCATAAACAGAGCCTCATCCTCAGAGGACCACTAGTTAAACCTAGGGATGTTAAACACCTCTCCTCCTACCTTAATATTTCGCTCGATACTTAAAGGATATGGGCTTGGAGGGGGAGATTGAGCAGAAGGTAAACTCTCGCCTCTCACACATTATCCAGGCTCTTTAATTGATCTTTAGAGGTTGCAGTGACGCCAGGAACTTAAATAGCACTGACTTCTACCTCTAAGAATAAATAAATATGTTTTATCAAAAGTATAATGTCTCTGTTGAAACGAACTAATATTTTTGCTTTGTCTTTTCTCATCAAATTAATTTGTGAATATGGTAGAATAATTTGAGAAATAGGAATGCTTAAACATGAAAAAAATTCAGAATCTTTGTGGATGCTTAGTCTCCTTGATTTGTTTTTCAAAGAAATTTTCCATTTTTGTTGAAAATATCTGTCAAGAAAATTTGAAAATTGAAAGAATTCTCTTGGAATTTGCACAAATATTGGCTTTCAATGTGAAGTAACAACATTGACGTCAGACCTGCCAAAAAAATATAATTAAATGTCAATCTCCCGATTGCAAAATAATTTATAGCTTTATTACGTCATTACTCTACGTTATTCAGTAGTCATGTAATCGGTTTAACATCGCTAAAATGCGACTTTCATAGTTGGCATTCAGGATAATGAAATAAATAGCGTTATTTAAGGAATCAATAAAGTTGAAAAAACGTTTTACCGTGCTCTCTATTCACTGAAAAGACTTCAGAACCACATCAAACAAAATATGTCTCAATCTATACTTTTGTTTTGTCTATGCTATGCTAGTTCTTATTATATTGACGACTGTACTAAACTCATTGATCTTTCGGAGCGTCTGCCGAACAAGGCATTATAACTTTTTTTTTAAAAACAATTTTTTACCCTCTCGCACTGAACTCAACTAATTTCGTTTTTTTAATCGGCGGATAAACTTTTAATGTCTTCCATAACCTTAAAATATTATTTACAAATATTATACTTGAACTATCTTGTTAAGAACTTTATTTGCCTTTATGATCATTGTCAATCGCTTCATTCTTCTCAAAAGTAAACAATTTCCATTATATGCCACTTCATTTTTCAGCAATACTTTTTTAGACTTAGGAATGGACTCCCTTTTTATTTGAAAAATGCACTTTTTTTGGTTACCTATAAGAAAACCCTGAAAAAATATTTTACATCCCAAGAACCCCAATTTGACATAACTTAATTCCCTTTTTTTTCTTGGTCCTCTGTCTCCTTCTAAACTCCTGATCTCATCCTTAAATTTTTTATTCCTTTTTCTTTTACATAAAATGAAACATAAGTTAGAAAAATCATTTTCGTGAAAGAAAATATGGAATATCTCGCTTTTACAATAAATTTCAATCTTAATTACTCCCCAGGGAGTCAAATCTAGCATTATCTACGCATCACATTTAGACATCCTCAGAATATTGTTGTTACATTAGTATATTAGTAACTCCTGCATCCTTTATATAGCTATAAGCTCTATCTACATTCTGAAAATAATTGGAATAATAATATACATTTGCATAAAATACAAAAGAGAGTACCAATCTTAACAAATTTACACGTCTTTTTTGGATGTTTGAAAGGTATTGCTTATTGAATTTTGCGAATATAAATTATGTTTTCAGTGACCCGCATAATTATTATGACTTTATGGCATGTAAATTAAATGTCACACAAATAATAATTTTAAAAGCTTTATTTAAATTGAATCTTGCTCACACTGTTTCAGTTTTCAATTTGTGAAAATAATAAATTAGTTGGGCCAATAACTTGTTTCAATGTATTTTAGCCAGAAGAATCATATGTAAGTAGATACTGACTAATTTAAGTCTTTAAGAATTTTTTAAATAATTAAAAAAACCTTGTAAAAAAAAGAATTAACAACGGACTATCAAACTTCCCCAAAAAACTTTTTTGTATCTTATTATCATCGAAATTTTACAGTGACCGAAATCCCTATTAATCAACTGAGGCTCATAGGACTGATAAAAATAGCCTCGAAGGGCGGATTACATAAACCCTGAAAGGCTGAATCCTCTAAAGCGTAACAGTCGGTGATAACTGACTGTTGCCTGCTAGTTATAAACAAATATTTCACACTGACCCTAGCAGGAATCAAACCCAGTACCTCAAATTTGATGGGCGTTTATAACGCGTTTATCACTATACTTCGGGAACGGACTTTTCTCAACTCGATTTTAATTTCAGCATTTTCATCTGTATAATATGAATATCTTATACCTCTACGCAAACAGCGCACAAAATTTAGCGAACGCGCATTTGCGGTCGCAGGCCCTATGGCACTAAATGCTCTCCCAGCAGAGGTGAGAGGCTGTGAAAGTGAAGCGATGTTTCGGAAAATCTTAAAACCCACTTGTTCTCTAAATCATTTGAATAAATTCACAGCATGTGACAACAAAATAAATTGTTTTAATGAAATTACAAATTTAAAAGCTTCAATTAAAATTATTTAACAATAGAATCACTATGTAAAGCACACTTGATGTATTTTATTACGCACTATATAAGTTATCCATAATAATCCATAATCTATCAAGTCGAAAAAACTCCTGCAGGATTTTGGTAATTTTTCACACACAAAACAGTTTTCTTCATCCGCCAGGATACAGACCAATTTGATCACTAAATAAAATGAAAAATTAAATCGTTGTGGTAGATTTGTAAATTTTCTTACTAATAAATAATGTAAAGTCTATGCTGAATTGTAATCTTAATTTTAATGTAATATATATCTCTCGAGTCTAATGCTTGTTGAATTAAGCTCTCTGTAAGTAGATTACATTGGCAAAAGCCCTAATATTTCTAGAAGGTCTGGTCACGTTTGCAATAAAGCAATCAAGGTCTAGCCTTTGATTACAAAGGGACGATAAGGGATTTATCGATAAAACCAATTTAAATCCTCCTCTCCAAAATCGGTGTGTCTGAATACAGTTTTTAATTGATTTATGGTAAGTTGCACCACAAAAGTTTTACAATATTTGAAATTTATCCAAAAGTTTACAGACTAGTACTGAATTTCATCTTCCGGGGATTTATCAAAATAACATCAAATATGTAGAAAATTTTAGGTAAAAAAATAAAGAATTCTAGCCATTAACACAGCTTATAATCTGTCATTAGCTAGTTTGAGCGGCCATTTTAAACGTAAAATAAACTTTAAAAATTTATTAATTTACAGTAAAAAAACTAAAAAAGCAACAATGAAAATATATATTTTTAAAATTCTTAATTAAAGCTTAAATTGAATTGGTTAATGTATAGAACTATTCATAAAATCACTTTTTAAAGCGCCTTTGTGGTATTGTACTACGAAAATAGCACTGTATAAGTTATCCATAGTAATATTAATAGAAAGTAATGGATATCAAAGTAATGAACAAACAAAAGTTTTTCGTAGGAGGCAAAACTAGCAGTTCACAATGGATTTCTAGTGCCAACTCTTATGTATGGGAGCGAAGTACGGAATCGGTAAAATAATTATGAAAGTAGGTTAAATGCTGTCAAAATGCGATACCTTAAGCAAATGTGTGGTAAAAAGATGTATGATAGGTGTACAATGTCGAGATCCGTGAATTATGTAAGTCTGAAACTTGCATTATTGAAAGAATCAAGAAAGGGGTGCTGCGTTGGTTTGGACATGTGGAGCGAATGGACAGCAAAAAAACGCCTAAAAGGATCTACGATGCGAATGTTGATGGGTGCAGATAACGGGGAAGACTGAGAAAAACATGGCATGATCAAGTCCATAAAATACTTGAAGATGGACATTTCAAGAGTAGGAATAATTAGCGTGCGTGCATGAAAAGATGTATGAATGTAGAGGAAGCGAGGTCTGTATGCAAATACAGAGTGATGCGGCGTTCTATCCTCTCTGCCTACTCCAACGGGGAAACGGCGTGATGGTTTGTTTGTTTGTCCGAGTAATGGACATCCTCAACAGCGTGTAAAATGACTACCTCAACCAGCAAATGACAGATCATATAAACCTAGCCTTTAAAACCCAAGACTTTCACATTCTTTAATTAAAATTGTAAAAGTTTTTTTTTTTAAATATGAATATATTATAAAAAACGATTAATGACATTTTATAGGAGAGATATAGAGTTTAGGCTTTTACGGGGCTTTTAACTGGTCATTGGCTGATTTAAGTGGCCACTTTTCACACTGTAACATTTATAATTCTGCCTATGTTTGAACGTTTAAATCACTTCAATTCTTCCATCTGTTAATTTTTTTTATTTTTTTTTGTTTATTTTTCCATACTGTTACATATTATGCATGTATTAAATTACATATTTTACACATTATATTTATTAAACATTAGAAGAGACAGAGAGAAAAAATACATATTCTAAAAATAAACATGGCCTTAAATTTGGAAAAAATGCCCACAAAGACTTAAACGTCTGAGCGTGGGCCATTCCTTTTTTATTGTTTTTGGTGAATTTTTTGGTATACAAACACAAATATGACAATGCCATTAAAAAATCATACAGAAATAACAGGAAAATGACATAAACAATGTAATTAAGACATCAAAGTTTAGAATATGCTGTTGTACGACTCTTTCAAAGCCGCTTTAAACTTTGGAAGGGATTCTATATTTTGTATTTCCTTGGGTAGGAGATTAAAAGATCTTGGACCAACATGGAAAGAGTGTCTCTGTGCGAACTTAGTTCTGCATCCTGGAACCGACAGTACACTTTCTGATCTGCTACTAGTCCTATTTAAATTATTGCCAAACAATTCCCTATTTTTGTGTACATATTTTAAGCATTGTAATAAATATAACTTTTTTAAATTAAGGAGTCCGCTCTCTATGTACAATTCGTTACTAGGAAATAGTCTATGCTTTTTGTACATTATCTTAACTATACTCTTCTGTGCGATTTCTACAGGGTGACTATGTGCGTCCAAAACTCCACCCCATCCAATTATGCCGTATGTAACAGAAACAAAAACCAATTTCATATTTTTAAATATAAAACTAATGCTTGCCAAAATTCTTATACTATATATGTAGAACTTGCAATTTGTATAACAATAAATTTAACCATATTGATATTAATAATATAACATACAACAATTTTAGAAAAGTTATTGAAAATCAATTTATGTTTCACTATTTTTTATTTTTTTTTATTTTTAAAAATATGTTTTTAATATTCTCTTATATAATATCTTATTTAACCGAAATACCTACCTGTGCAGTTACATTGTGTATGGATATGTACATGTACATGTGTATGTGAGTTTGATATTTGGTTAATTATTAAAAACACTTTATTTTATTTTAGTTTTTGAGTTTTTTTATTTTTATTTTTATAATTATTATTTTCTTCAATTAAGTTGTTCTTCTTATAAGGCTCAATAATTATCGCAAATGTTATACTCGCTGCATATGTATGTATACTTATTATTATGTTATCCGCACTGTAAAATGTACATACATATCTAAATTTAATATCTATTCTTAACTTCTTATTGGTAATATTTATCTTTTAGCTTACGAGAAGGCCTGTAATTGGATTTGAATATATAATTTAACCTACACTGTAATGAATAAACATTGTAATCTGTTGGCTTTCCAAAATAAAATAAAAATAAAATAAAATAAAATAAAATAAAAAGACTGAATTAGAGCGTAATACAATATTTGTAAAGATGAAAAACTGAAACTTTTATAGATGCAGGAATAATTTTGACCGAATCATTTTACCCACATACTAGGCAAGGCCTGAAAATATTTTTCAATTTATCCACAATATTTTGATTCTTGTATACAATAACCGTATTCAACCACCTTGGGAGTTATCAATATCAATGTATTTAATTTTACATTGTCAAATAAATGTTTTAATTTTTGTACGGAAAATTACAATTTGGGTCCATCGAGAAACTTCGGTAAATCTCCTTCTCTTTCTTTAGAATAGAGGTCTTGGTCACGTTTGGGACAAAATTGTTCAACTTGTAATTAAATAAGTGTGAAACTTCTAATAAGATTTGCCAATTTTGCTACGTATAAGCTTCTCATTTACGAAGGTCATTAATATTTATGGGAAAAGAAGACGTTAGGTTCTAAGTTCATTTGTAATAGCTTAGTGGTGGAAAAATATCCTACAATAAAAGAGAGCGTTAATAAAAATCATAAGTCCCTGTCAAAAAATCAAAGTATTGTGCCAACTTTATCTATTAAAATGTGTATTTCCCACTCTGTTATATTTTGCCATGTGTTTTATTCTGTTCTTTTCCCATTTTTTAAATAATAAAAGCTTAATCCCAATTTCGGTCCAAAAATGAACTGTTGAGCAAACTAGTTGTAAATATTTATGTTTCTGTCCCCTGTCCAAATACTTATTTAATCTTATCTCAAAAATATGTTAAGAATAGTATAAAAACCGTAAATGTTGTAAACAATTCATCGGTCTTGGAGATGTCTGTTTAAGCGAAAGCGCCCGATGGTCAAAATAATAAAGAGTAAAACTAAACCAAAAATTTTAATTTATAAGTTTATTTATAATTTTATTATAATCATCGTTAGTAAAAGGGTTTTTGGACTTATAAGAATTTACAGAGTCTTTGATCTGTCAACGACTGTTATAATTTGTACTGAAAAGCGTAATTCGTTAAATGACACAGATGGGCAAATGTGTGTATTTTAAATTAGGTGATGTCCTGCCGGTGAAACAACTTTTTGACAGAAAACAGATTGTAGATGGTCAAAAGATTTTCAACACTCAAGAGTTTATGTCATTTGACCGAAAACTCCAGTGTCTCCGAATTGCATTTTTTTTAAAAACTATTCCACCATCTCCATAAGTCACATTGAAGAATCAGCTTGTGGTTCAGGGGCTAGTGTCGTGGACTCACGGGTCAGAGGCCCGAGATTCTAACCCCACTCTACCGCAACTTGATGCACATTTTTTGATAGTGAGTTATTTATCATCATCATCATCATATTTTTCTTTCCGCACCTAATTGTGCATAGAACACTGTATTAGTACACTAATTGTAGCGTTTTTTGATCATTTTTGTAACATAAAGGTAATATGATCAGTCTTACGCTTCAGGTACCGGTCCAGGATCTATTAAATATTTTATTGTGAAAACACCCTTTTAAATATTTCATATCAACCATGTAGGGAATCGAACCCAAGACCTCTTGCATGGTAGGCAAATGCGATTACCATTACACCACAAAACCGATTCATGAGACAACTCGTTAAAATGGACCCCAAAATGGATATATTAGGGTAAAAATAAAATCTCCTAAAATAAAAAAAAATGAACTTAAAAAATACTTCCTAGAAACGCTAAAACATTTTTTTATAATTGGGTAAGTAAAAAATATTTTATATGTTGTAAGTTTGCACGGGAATATAAAAAAAAACAGCTTTAAAACTGATTTCTCAAAAGGAAAGTCTGTGTACCTGGTGTTTATGTAAATATGGATGTTTAAATATAAACAGAAGTGTAGATATTACAGAATTCATAGAATGGCTACTTAAACTAGCCAATGACAGGTCTTAAGCTTTGTAAATGACGAGACTTCCGTATTCTGTTCTCTATAATATTCTACACAGATATATGTAATTTTTATTAATTCTGTATGCGGTGAAATAAAGTCCATTTATACAAAAATTTGGACTTCATAATATTGTTGATAATCCCTTTGAAATTGATCAAATATGTATCTTACACATACTAACCAAGTCAAATAATTTTTCAACTACTATGGAAATGAATTTTTTTTTTAAATCACTACTCTGAAAAAGTCTAAAAAATAAAATATTTTCTAACTAGATTATGTAAGGTCTTTGCCTAAAATACCCTTTGTATTTCTGAATCCTTTCATGAAATTCTAAAAAAAAGGTTGTGACTATTGATAAGTTATTATCATTCTACAACCTTCCCGAGAGCTTTTAGCAGTTTTTTTACGACAACCTTGTTCTAAAGAGGCAGTATTAACAACAAATGTCTTGTTTATGTATGTATACCGAAGTCAAAGTTAAATGAATAGTTAGAGCCATTATTAAATCAGAATTCAAAACCCACCATAAAACTTTTACCATAGTTGCTGCATAAAGTAAATTCATGATAGTAAGCACAAAAAAAAATTATTTATATTTAATAAACATTCACGGGGAAAAAAATGTAAAATAAAGTATTAAGGGGAAAAAATACTAGTAGATTATGATAATAAGCTCAAATTTGCATCATGTTTTTAATACATCAGCAGGAAAATATTTAAAAAGTAAGATTTTTAAATAAAGAAAGAAAAATTCTTTGTTTAAGTAGAAGTAATATAATTTTTAACGCAATTGTTTTGCCGCATTTCAATTAATGTTATAGTATTCTCTTTCTGAGCACTGAAAATCAATACAATGTCCTGAAGAAAGCTCAGAATAGGGGAAAAAAGGACAATATAGAGATGTGGCAGATACACAAAAGTTCAACATATGTTGACTCTACTAAACATGCTTTCGGTAAGACAAAGAGTCATTTTGAATACTTGTGGTAAAATTTAAATTAAATAATAAATTATTGCCCGAATACATGTGTTGTGATGTTAAGCGTAATAAAAAAAATCATCGCTATCCTACGAGGAAAGATGGGTTTCAAACTCCCCAAAACAAGAATCCAGGCAACTCAAAACAATCTTAATCATAAAAGACTTAAAATATTTAATGAGTTGTCAAAAGATATGTAATGATTTTTTTGTGGGATGATGATGGCGATGATTTTTGTTAAAAACAAACATCCATAACTCGTAGGTAAATAGAGTGTCATTGGAAAGCGTCTGGATTTTATCACATTTTTTTTTGTTTCTGAAATTATGTATATATATATACTAGTGGACCCCACAGACGTTGTCCTGCCCGAACGTTGGCTTGCTTGCTATTATCTTTGAAAAATACTTTTTATCTAAGTTCTTGTTTGTGATTCAATTCCATAAGTAAAAATTGTTAATATTAAACAAATATTGAATTTAAGTAGGTACTTGTTTATGGTTGAATGGCATTCTTTTTGCAAACGTCAAACTCCGGTCGTCTCATCAACCAAGGGGTGTATTTATGTAGTAATACATTTTTTTTCAAATGTATTGAATTTAATATTATTTTAGTGTTACCAAAAATCCAATGAAAAGAAATAAATGGGTAGAAATTATAAGGAATTTACGAAAAGAATCTGATTGAGATCCACAAAAAACAAATGTTGCTTTTAAACATTCAAAAACATTTTTTTTATACACAAAAAACAACATATTTAATTTTTTTTGCAAATGCATTCTCTTCAAATGCTATACCCAGGTAGATCGATGAATAAAACATTTATGCTCCTATTTTTTTTTTACATATTCGAGTAAAAAATTTTATTTTATTTACAAACACGCACAGTGCAAAGATCTATATTTTTTTGAAAACCGCACGTAAATCGGTTAGACCGTTTAGGAGTACGGTGACATCACACGTACAGAGGAATTATTTCTGTAAAAATATATATAGTTTTTTCGTTAAGGATTAACTAGGTGTTCGATTTTTTTTGTACAACTATCTTAATAAATAAATTACATTACAAAAATAAAAAACCAACACGACATGCATTTAAATACATTATATGCACTGATTAGGTTACGAAAATAGTTTATGTTGTGGGAGAAATAGTTGAAAAAAGAGGAAGGAGGTTAAGAAAGAGTGTGGTTTAATATGTATAGGGTGATCATGACAATGGAACATTGTATAATGGGGTTAATTGGTGTTTAATTGGTGTCCTGATGAAGAGACGGGTACGTCTCGAAACCAGTAGACATAAAATATCAGGTATGTGATTATATACAAATATTTAATAACATTTAGTTAAATGCTTGCCCACAAAAGTAATGATTTAAATATATCATTTTTTTACTAAATGTTATTAAATATTTATATTAAACCACTTACCAACTTTTCTATGTCTACCGGTTTCGAGACGTGCCCGTCTCTTCGTCGGGACACCAATTTAACCAACATGCAATTTTTTGTTTTGGAAGTTTTATTAACAAAATATGATTTCTTCGTATCTTTTCAATTGATTCCATTGGTAGTAATTTTTTTTATCCAACGCTTTTTTTTATATGGTAAATTTTTAATGTGACAAGGTGATTATTACACAGTTAAGAAACGTTTGGTTATTTAGTATCGGGATAATGCAAGCAAAAATACTACAAGTAATTATAAAACTTGATCGCCTCACTTGCAAGATAGCCGCTAAATGCTCTAATGTACGGGTTTTGCTGGTTCGCGGATTGAGCATGGCTTAACTCTTAAAAGACTGGAAAATAATTACAATGTTTGAGTATGTTCAAATGCTTGTAGACTGGCTGGATTTCGGAGATGATGGATGAGTTGAGGAAATGTGGATGTTCAAACATGGACAGAATGGTGAATGTTCCACAGTGTGTAATGTGACCACCTTAACTAGCCAATGACAGGCCATAAGCCCTTTAAATGCCTAAACTTCCATATTTCCTTCTCAAAAAAGTTTAACCCCTCTAAAATAAATATATTGATTGTTTTAAATAAGTTGAATAATTATTTTGCGCTTGGTTATATTACAGTCGTTACCAGAAGCAAAGGATAAAATATTCCTAAGTTCAGACATTTGAAACAAAAAAAAGAATTAATATTTTTGAAAATTTTATATTAATAATAATATAATTCAACCCTGTTATAGTAAAATAAATAAAAAATCATAAATACTCCGTAAATGTTACATGCATGCATTCCATATCACTGTCAATAACCGACTGAATCTGTTTTACACAACACCGATCACAAAACAGCTCCCTTCCTTGTTATGAGTTCTGTCTTCGTGCTCTCTCTTATACAGATGTATTGCTGTATTGTTGGACATTCATTCATCATGTAGAAAGAATAAGTATTTTTTGTACTAAAATCCTTTTTTTTTAATTTGTATAATTTTAACTTTCCAAATCCAGTTTTAAATGTCTATTTGAAGATTACAAAACATACAACTTCATCATTAAAAATAATAAGATAGATATATCAAGACTTGTATCGTATGTGGACTAGTGTGATATTCCAGCCACATAAGAATTAACGTTAAGCTAAAATGCTGTATACATATATGAAGCACTAATTTTGTGGTTATTCATTGTAATAAAGTTAAAAAACCGTTTTTTTTTTAATCACTATTTTTTTTCCACCGACCTTTTTCAAAGCAAACAAGCTTCTTCGCCAAGGTTAACGTAATTAATGTATTTTTTTCTATTTTATTTTATCCATATTTACTTAATACTACACATGGACCTAATAATCAAGTCTTTTTTTACCTAAAAAGGGTGGCAATTTAAAATGCATATTTTCGAAACTAGACCGGAGTGGACTAAAAAATATTTTGTTTATTTGGTTATCGATTATTTTTTTCTAATTATGAATCGCTTTTTTAATTTCTAAGACTTTTAAGTTGTCAAATTATAGTATTTTATTTTCAACATGAATTACTTTTAATCCAGTGTATTTATTAAAATTATGATTTTTCCCTATTAGATGGTTTGCGAATTTAGATTTTTTTTATTACTTAGGCACTTTAAATGTTATTTTTCTCTAATATTAAAGTTTTTTTTAGGAAAAATTAGACTTGATTTATTAGGTCCACGCGTATTACTAAGCAAACATGAATAAAATAAAATAGAAAATAATTAGTTACTTAAACTTTGATGAAGAAGCTTGTTTGTTTTGAAACCGGTCGGTGGAAAAAATATATTAGTTAAAAATAAAAATTTTTTTTTTTTCCTATTTTGTTATATGTTTTAGAGTCGTGTTTGTAACTTCAAGTTATTTATTCATTTTAAAACTCAAAATAGGGCAGAAATAAACATGTTTTTGTGTGTGCCCTAATAATAACAATGTACATATATTTCATTTGCAAGTTATTTTACACATATTTCTTAACATAAATATGATTTTGTGTCTTCGCATTTTTTCTTGGTAGGAACTTAATCTTCCCTTCATCTCTGGTAAAGTAAAAATGTTAAATTAAACCATATTATTGTGTATGTAATATACCTAGTATAGACGTTGGGAAGGTAGGAGAAAATTGCCTTGAGGCAATATACATGTAAGGGCGGGCCTTACATGAATCCACAGTGTTAAATAAATGTAAACGTAGAAATAAATTTTCCACGTTTATTTTGGCATAATTTATATTACCTCTATAACGAGGATGTTTAGTATTTTTTTTATTTATTTATTAAAAGACTATTAACATAAGCTTTTTTTTATTCATGTATTGTATTATGAGAATATTTAAGCTTGTAAGTGAAAATTCTAAATGGAAATTCATTGTAATTGATTATATAAATAAAAGACAAGTGATACTTTAATCTACAAATTCGGAATATCCAGTGACCATCGCTTTTGCAACATCTTTGAGACTGGTATCTTCAATTCAAATTTTTCTTGAAATCATTTAATAGAAAATAAATGTTCTTTTGATTTAAAAAACGATGTTAAAATAATTCATATAGCACTTTAAGGCCATAAACTTAAATATTTTATTTTATTTTATTTACTTTCATATAATTTTGAATTCTCTATTCTAACCTCTGTTTTGTATAAATACATTGAACTCAATATGTATCTTTTTGGGTGAAACCGTGTGTGTTAGATTTGTTCCGACGTTTTGGCAACCATTCCAGGAGCCATCTTCAGGGTTAACTGAGAAACTGAAACGTCGGAACAAATCTAACACACACGGTATCACCCAAAATGGAAACGAATTGATAACAGTGACCGTGAAAACCTTCGCACCTATTTTACATTGAACTTTTTAATAAATATACCAGTCTCGAAGATGTCGCAAAAGCGATGAAACCGATCACTGAATATTCTAAATTTGTGGATTAAAGTGTCACCTGTCTTTTTGTTCTATAATAAATTATACTCGTATTATCAGCGCCATGATTTAAAAAAATATATATATTTTAGAAACTACTCCACGTGTGACGTCTTCCGCTTCTTCTCGGTCAGTTCTGCCGATTGGTCCGTTGACGTAACGTAAACCGAAAATCTTTCACAACTGACTTAACATTGGTTGATCTATATGAACTTGCGACGTCGTTCAAAGTAATTCGTTTTTATTAAAATATTTTTAATAATTTATTTTCCGTTTTGGCCAAACAATTAAATGCTCTTATTTTTACGGGGCGTAAAAAAACATGTTTTCAATCAAATTTCCCGTAGCGCTGAACTTCTTCAATTAAGGAAAATATTCTCCCTAGCAACAATATAACTAAACGAGATGAAAATTTTGTTATAGCAAACACAAATTCATTATGGTATAAGATGGCCAATTATAATTTAGTTAATCTATTAGTCACAACTGATTGCTTTAATTAATCGAGTCGTTGATAAATACTAATAAAGTTGATCAAACGAGCAATCAGATGCCTACTGGGAATTTACATAACGCTGAATTTATATTTTATATTAATAATTTAACACTTGAAAAATGCTAGTACTTCTATATAGGTACGAATCCTGGCACCTTACCAAAACTCATAGAGCCAACCTTTTGAGTTTCAAAAATATTTTTTTATTATTAATATTCTAGGTATTATGACATTTGAACGTTGTTATGTATAAACATTAAAAAGCTTCAGAAAAGTTAAACTGAGATAATAGCACTTTTATGAAAAGACTGAATAATCAAACCTAAACAACAGTTAGGCTGTTTTTTACTTGGACAAATAATAAATAATGCGTACATAGGTTTTTTTTATAGTTTAAAAAATAATTTAACTAGGTGTTAATTTTATTATTTATTTATTAATTACATTTAACATATATTTGTTAAGAACAGAGACACAGTTTAAAGCAACACAATCAGGAACGACCCATGTCTGTGAACTTGCTCCGACTCGCTATAAAATCCGTGTTGAGTCGGGGCACTTGTAATGCATTCATAACCACATTCACACACATATATACATATTTATTCACACATACATATTTGTATTATATTTTATACATACATATATTAAGTTTATACACATCATTGATATATACATAATTACATTTTACATTTATAAAAACATATTAATCATTTCCCAGTTAGTCCACATTTGATCCCAGAAATCCATTCCCGTTCCGGCAATCCAGTTACTCAAACCAGATTTGAATTTCGAAAATGACTCAAATTCCTTTGTTACCTGATCTAGAAAATTAAAAATTCTTGGACCTACCACAGAGAAATGTCTCTTAGCCAAAGATGTTATACTTTTTGGTACGTAGTAATTTACTTTTGAGGAATATTTTGTTATTATTTCCTGTTTTGATCAGTTTTAATGATTTTTAAAGTCTGGATGATCACATATCTAGATTTATCTTTACAGATGTTAAAACAGAGGCTGAATGGTGAATGTTCTACCGTTTGTAAAGTGGCCACTCAAACTAGACAATAACAGGTCATAAATCTCAGAGTAAAAATTCACTAGAGAAGCTCAACTGCAAAGAACAAAAGCGTTTCATATTTTGGTTTGGTTTTTAGTTTAACAACAAACGTGTGATGGATGGTTTGGTTTGCGCTTAAAATTCTCAACTCGAGTACGTACGGCCGGGTGTATTGTTGTAATCAGGAGCTAACTTCGTAGTTACTAATCATAGAATGTTTTTTTTTCCTTGTGAACGACCTCTAGCCAGTCCCAGTGGCGTGTTATAACTCTTAAGTCATAAACCATGTCAATGGTTCAAATCATAAATCATTTTTCTCTCTTCAGAATATTCTACAACTCGGTTAGTAAATTGTATCGAAAAATTTTACAATCGTCAATAAAACATACGAAATGTACATGCTACATTGAATTATAATTTCTTCTCTTTGCTTGCTTAAATTTTGAAACCATCTTCTGGATTGATATTCAAATTACATTTTGCATTTTTCAAGGAAAATTTATTCATTTATGCAAGCAAAAAATTCAAGAATATTGTGGAGTATTTTTTAAAACCATGCAAAAATTATAAAATTCTTTCAATTTTTTTATAATTTGTCCTGTTATGACAACTGGCATATATTATTTTCTCCTACCTTCGATACAATGTTTTGTAAAGTATTCTGTAATGACAACTAGCATATATTATTTTATCCTATCTTCGGTGCATATTTTTATAATTTATCATGTAATCACAACTGGCATATATTATTTCCTCCTACCTTCGGTTCAACTTTTTATAATTTTTCCTCTAATGACAACTGGCATATGTTGTTTCCTCCTACTTTTGATACATGTATTAATATTTTATCCTGTAATGACAACTGGCATATATTATTTCCTCCTACCTTCTATACATTTTTTAATAATTTATCATGTAATGACAACTGGCATATATTGTTTCCTCCTACCTTTGATACATTTTTTTTTATCATTTATCTTGTAATGAAAACTGGCATATGCTATTTTCCCCTACCTTCGATACAATTTTTACAGATATCGAAAGTAAAAATAGAAGAAAGTTTTTGGTAATCTACAGCTACCAATAGATATTTTTGTTTGTAAACATTCAAACACAAACTTTTTATCGATGCAAAAAAATAACATCCTCCCAATTTTTTAGAATGTGCATTCTCGTATAATGTAACCCTGGTAGGTCGATAAATAGAACCACTAAATAGGAAAATAGAACATTTACTTTCTCAACTTTTTTTTTTCTAATTATATATTTTTTGTTGTTATTTTTACAATTCACATAAGAGGTAAACAGATCATTCAAAAACAAAGGACAATTACATGGCAATAAAATACAAATAAACAGTAAAAATAGTATTTTATTAAAAAAATTTATTTAGAATTCTTGATGGAATTCCATTGTAATGATGTAAAAACTTATATTTACATACAAGTTATTAATTTAAAAAATACTTGGTACACTTCCACTTATTTATTTGACCAATTAGCGCTTTCAACCTCTAATGGGCATCTAAATAGTAAACAAAAAATCCCGTAAAGGTTGTTCGTGGGTATACAAGAATTTTTTTATGAATTTTTGCTCCTGTAATAAAATTAATGATTCTATAAATATTAACATGCTCAGCGCAAAACTCTTTTTTTTTAAAAAAAAACGCACGTAAATCAGTCTCGTAGTTATTTAATATTTCGAAGACAAATAAACGAACATTGGATAAAAATATCACCTAGTAAGTTGTTAAAAAAATATGTTACATGAATTACCTAGAAATTAATTTATTGCGAGATAGATCTTAGATAATACGGTTGTTGATCTATCAAAATCAAGTCAAGAGTATTAATTTGTCATTAATTAGAAATAATATTTTATACATTACTGAGAACTTTTGCTACAAAAATTTTCTACCCACTTTGAATGTCTTCGAAATCTCGATTTATTATAATTTGTAAAAATAAAACTGAAATCTAATGACAGGTAAATAAAAACGTAAGTGAATACATATGCCTAGTATTTACACTGTTATATAATACGAGTACAGGCGAGAGGATTCCTTTAAAAAAATGTAAGCGAGATTTGTCAAGAGCTGTTCAATTTCGAAGAATTCAATATATCTGTTTAAGATTACCGGAGAATAAAAAAGTCAAAAACATCTCTGACATAATTGTTTAAAGAAAATTTCTTTTTACAGTATTGTACGAATTAATGTGAGCAAATCAACATTTTCACCATTTTCCTTTTTTCTCACAGTTGGCAACACTCCTATGTCAAAAGAGCGGCCATTTTATTTTATTGTTTTAACATATTACAACAGAAATGAAGAACATTTAAGAGAAGGTAATATAGAAGTCTTGGCATCTAAAGGGCTAATGACCTAACAATATAGATGTTCAAATATAGGCAGAATGGTGAATGTTACACAATGTGTAAAGTAGCCACTTAAACCAGCCATCAACAGGTCATAAGCCCTGTAGATGCCTAGACTTCTGTATTACCTCCTCTTAAATGTTCTTCATCTCTGTTGTAATATGTTAATATAAACAGCTCCCCAGGGAGTCGAATCCGGTCCTTGTCTACAAAAATTTGGACAAACTGAAAATATTGTTGATAAATCTACCTGGTCCATGAAGAAGTATAGAAATTGAAAAAATAACATTTTTAGGCATTACCATGTAGGTGAAATAATTCAATTAGATGAATCTCACCCCCACAAATAAAAGTTTAAGCTCTTTAACTTCACAAACATCAACAGATGAAAGAATTGAAGGAATAAAGATGTTCAAATATAGGCAAAATGGTAAATGTTACACGATGTGTAAAGTAGCCACTTAAACCAGCCATTGACAGGTCATAAGCCCTGTAGATGCCTAGACTTCTGTATTACCTTCTCTTAAATGTTCTTCATCTCTGTTGTAATATGTTAATATAAACAGCTCCCCATGGAGTCGAATCCGGTCCTTGTCTACAAAAATTTGGACAAACTCAAAATATTGTTTGATTGTTTTGTCATTCAGTGAGTAATGCCGCATAGCAAGCTACAGACGCATTGAATTTGTTTTGAGTGAGTTGAGGCTTTATATGGTTTTTATTTGTGAAGATGGATATTTCTCCAAAAAACGCACTAAAATTGTGACATCTAATGAACAGATATGTATCAATGACTAAAATATATATTCCCAAGGTGTAATTTAAGGAAATGTTGCTAAGATTTTGCAGCAGAAAAGAAACACTGGGACGATTGAAGTAAACAAAAAGGGAAATGTGGAAGGAAAAGGAAAACAACAGCAAAGGACAAAGCTTTTTTCATTAGAAACGGTAAATGAAATCCTTGAAAAACCAGCTCAGATCTTTGGCAAGACTTAACATACGCTGGAGTTATTGATCATGACTCCACCGTACGAAAACGACTTATTGAAGGAGGAAAAAAAACAATAAAACCTAAGAAAAACAGTTATTGACTACTGCCATGATGAAAAACGATATGATTAGGCAAAAAAATATGCCAGCTGGACTTTTAAAGATTGGAGAAAAATTTTGTTCTCAGAAGAGAACCATTTTCGGTACAAGGACAGCAATCTCGCTTTGTTAGAAAAAGTGACAGCGAAAAGATTACGACAGCTCATTTTGATGAAACAGTTCAAAATCCCTTAAAAAATATATTTAGGGGCCGCTTTTTATATAAAAGTACTGGACGGCTTGTGCCGATTGAAGGAATGATTAACTCGTAAAAATACAGAGACTTGCTAGAACAGAAATTGGAACCTGAACAATGAAAAGTGGATGCCAACGCTCAAGGAGTTTTTCAACAAGATTTAGCTCCATGTCTGTGTCCATGATCATGATGAAATATTTCAAAAGCAAAAAGATAGCCTTGAATGACTAGAAAACTCACTGGATTTTGATCTTTTTAAAAATCTTTATTTAAACTGTAATCTAAACATGGTTTCGAGACCAACAAATATCAGAAAACTGTAAAAAAAAATGGTTGATTCTATGCCAAAACGTGTTGAAGAAGTTATAAAAGCTAAGGAAGGACAATTTTTTTATTAAAGCAACTAAAATTGTATTCATTTCTTTGTTTTCTTGTTCTTTAAGTAATTTATGTTGTTAATTATATAAATAAAAAACAAATGATACTGTAGTCCACAAATTTGGAATATCCAGTGACCGGTTTTATCGCTTTTGCGACATTTTCGAGATTTGAAAAAGTCTTATAAATTACAATGAACTTCCATCAAGAATTTTCACTTACAAACTTCAAGGTTTTAATAAATGTTGCTTTTTTCAAATCATCGCCTGTGTTTACATTAATTCGAACAATACTGTACTTACCCAAATAATACTTTGGCGTACGTGAATACTAAAAAAAAAAAAGCCTAAATTTCTTTCACGACAAGCGAAATCAGTTAAACAACATTGTTATAAGGTATTACAACAGAGACGAAGAACATTTAGGATAAGGTAATATAGAAGTCCAGGCATCTACAGGGTTTATGACCTGGTTACCACTTAAACCAGCTATTGACAGGTCATAAGCATAATAATATAAACAGCTGCCCAGGGAGTTGAATCCAGTCTTTGTCTACAAAAATTTGGACAAACTCAAAATATTATTGTAATAAGGAATTATTACTCGGGAGGAATATCGGATTTAACCTACTTTACGAATAAAATATTTTTTAAAGGTTCTCCTAGTGTTTATACTCTTATAATATACCCTAACAATATAATATACCCCTATAATAAATATTTTCATTCATTATTTTCGTTTCTAAAATAATGTCATTCAAAAACAATAGTTTCGTAAGTTGGTAATAAATTTTGTCATAGAAATTCACGAGTAATGCATTCATTTTAATGTTAGTAAAGCCACAGGCCACAGATAGAAATATAAGGAGAGTTGTCTATGCATATTATCTTAAGCCCCCCTTACCCACTCCAGTTCCAGGAACTGACAGATGAAATTGAAAACGGGTTAAATCTTACATATTTTAAAATTGTTTTATAGTTTTCAACCTCTTCTTAGTATTAATTTATGATGATAATGATAAATTGAATCATCAATTTATCGTGAAAATTACAAATCACAACTCGTAGCGTTTGATAAGTGACAGGACGTCGTAAATATAAACAAACGACACATAGAAAAAGAAAATTATCTAAAATGCTTTATAAAATACATAGACATTGATGAAAAAAAATCCGACGACGTAACAAAACATTCGAAACGTCATAACTGATGACGTTACGAATTGTTTGTTTTTGGCACCATTTAAATTACTAGAATTTAATTCTTTATATCTCCCTTATTTCTTAACAGATTTTAACAAAAATAGTACCGATCGGCTTGTGATTTTTTAGATTAATATATTGGCTAATAAAAAAATCCATGATAATTACCCATTTATTGATTAATTATATTACAATCGTGTTTTGGTTGGTAACGCTTTTTAAAAGTTTGTTTAAAACCAAATTAGTTTAAAATGAAATAAGATATGAAAAGCGTTACCTCTGATTTTACCTTTTATTATTACTTACACAAAAAAACCCAGACCGTGGTTTCTAAAAAAACACGTTTGGTGTTTTTAAAAAGTTTAATTTTATGTTTTACAACATTTCAGTTTATTTTCTTAAAGTAAATTACACAAACAAAAAAACATGAATTTACTAAAGCAGAGATAAAGGAAATCTTAAAGAAGGGAAAATAAAAGTCTGGGGCTTATGACCTGTCATCAGCTGGTTTTCAACATTCACTATTCTGCCTATGTTTGAACATCTAAATTTCTTTAATTCTTCTATCTGTTGATCTTCGTGAAGTAAGAGCTGAAACCTGAAATCTTGTGGGTAAGTACAAGCTACGTACTTAGCAATGTCTGAAAATACTTTTCGATTTTTATTCTTCTTTGATTCGACACAAGCTTTTGTAGACATGAATTGGATTTTACCAAATAAAGAGTTATCAATTTTAATCAATTACAACAGAGGTAAATAAAACTCTACAAAAGGTAATCTAGAAGTCTAGGCATTTGCAGGGCTTATGAAATGTCATTGGCTGGTTTAAGTTGGTATAATAATTTAGTCAGAATTTCAGCTACACAAAGATCAAAAGATGGAAGTATTGGAGAAATAAAGATATTCTATGTTCAAATATGGGCAGAATATTGAATGTTATACAGTTTATAAAGTGACCACTTGAACCAGCTAATGACTGGTCTAAAGTCCTTTAAATGCCTACACTTCCATTCCCCCTTCTTTAAAATTTCTCTATCACTGTTGCAATACATTAATATTGCGAACTTCGAAGAGGGTTGAATCCAGTTCTTGTCTACAAAAATTTGAACAAACACATACTGTAAATTAAAATAAACATTTTTTAGATATAACAAGCGTCTTTATTTAATGACACGATTTTATGAGCTGTATCAATACTTTTGTGTAATTTTTAGGCCATTTTATTTCTCAAATTGGGTGAAATTTATTGGGAAATTCGAAACTTTCCCACCCCTACCCTTGAATTCTGTCCCCCTTTTAGCCAAGGGTATTTGAAGGCTGTAATGCTACTTCAAGTGGAAGAAAAATAAATAAGGGTGGAAACTGTTCATGATTTGGTTTATCCCTGAAATAATAGCAAATTACTAAATATTTATGAAACTAGAATAAATTGACAAAAACTCGGTTATCATGTATTAATAAAATATATTTATTTATTTTCAAGATTAATAACGTAATACGTAATAATAAATGTGTCTGTATTACATTCACAGGGAAAAGAAAAATTCTTAATTTTGATTACAAACTAAACAATAATGTACTAATGAGAAAGCACGAAATTAAAGATCTTGGGATTGTTTTAGACTCAAAACTACTTTTTGAATCGCATATCAATAAAATTACCTCCAAAGCATTGAGCATGTTAGGTTTCATAATTCGAATGAGTAAACACTTTGATAATCCAAAGGCCCTTATTTCATTATATTATACATTTGTCAGAAGCCATTTGGAATACGCCTCACACAGATATGGAATCCTCAGTATGCCATATATATAAGTAGAATAGAAAATATTCAAAACAAATTTATAAAGTACCTTAAACACAAAACCGGTATTTCTTATGTATCTACTCTCACTGCCTCTACCTTCCATGGAATCATTTCTCTACAATACCGCAGAGTGTGTGCGGACCAACTACTGCTTTACAAAATTATGACAGGAATGGTTGACTGTGCAGAGCTGCTTGGTTTAATAACAAACCATGTGCCAGCCAGGATTTGTGGACGGTGCCACCTGTTTCATGTACCAATAAGTAAAACACGTTAAAAATGCTTTTTTTCGTAGGACTTTTTCAATGTCCAATACAAAATTTTTAAATATAGATTACACAAACATCACTCTGTCAGATTTAAAATTTACACTAAAAATGTATTATGTAACTTAGTAGACATTATAATAATAAATATGTACATCTCCCCTCCCCTCCTTATCCTCTCTTCAAGCATTTTTGTCCTTATAACGCCCAATTTACAGTAACTTAATGTTCTGAAAATAAATATTTCAAAAATCTTTGATTATTGAGTGGGTACATAAAAATAACATTTTTATATGTATAAATTGTATGTATTTATTTGATATGTAATATACTCGTATTTTCTTTACTAACTTTGTTTACTATGTGGAAATCTGTTATTAGTTCTGAGTTTATACACTTTATCTGTTTGTTTACTAAAAAAAATGTATGTAGAACTGTTGATTTCCTAAATGTAATAAAATAAATAAAATAAATAAAATAAATAAAATAAATAAAATAAATAAAATAAATAAAATAAATAAAATAAATAAAATAAATAAAATAAATAAAATAAATAAAATAAATAAAATAAATAAAATAAATAAAATAAATAAAATAAATAAAATAAATAAAATAAATAAAATAAATAAAATAAATAAAATAAATAAAATAAATAAAATAAATAAAATAAATAAAATAAATAAAATAAATAAAATAAATAAAATAAATAAAATAAATAAAATAAATAAAATAAATAAAATAAATAAAATAAATAAAATAAATAAAATAAATAAAATAAATAAATAAAATAAATGAAATAAATGAAATAAATGATATAAATGAAATCAATGAAATAAATGAAATAAATAAAATGATTTAAATAAATGAAATAAATGAAATAAATGAAATAAATGAAATAAATGAAATAAATGAAATAAATACAGTGTCTTCGAATTCACGGAATATATTTATTTCGCGTTATTTGTGCGGTAAACTGTTGCCAACGAAAAAAAAGACAGCGTGACAGGTAATAGTTCAGAATTATTAAAAAAGGAGCTAGACAAAATAATAACGCATTTTCACCTTTGAGAAATGCATACTCGGTTGTCTGAACTGAATTCTTGTCCATCTGTGTTGTTTTTGTCCCATAAAAGTAAAGTGGTAAATTACAAATCTAAATATTAAACTAACTCAAGAAAACTGCGCGCTGACCATGTTTTAGGACCCGTTTCGTCTTCTCTAAGGTCTGAGAGGTATTTAGGACAATTAGGGTTTTCGCGAGGGATAGGTAATTTCGCCAAAGTTCGATAGGGATCATGTTAGGATCTGTGATATAACTTTTACAGTAGTGTCTTTGATAATTTTATGTAGTTATGTACTTCGGTATACATATTTTTTATCCGTTGTTTGAGCGCATGTCGTATAGAGTAAATTTATTCTGATGTTTTCTAAATGTATTTTGGAAATATTGGCGCCTTATGAAAATATGGTAAACCGATGACAAACTATAATTAAAAAGTTTATGGGGACAAAATATATTTTAATACTTTGTTTTCTTTATAATGTATTAATATTGTAATATTGTATATATCATTGAATAAGACTCTATGATAAAAAAAATGGCAGAATTACGACAGAATGATAAAAAATAATAACTAAAAAAGATACTAAAATGAGGGCGAATGTCGGGAACAGAGTGGACGGTCCAATTAAATCATCTTTAGCAAATATTTTTTTTTGCAAGAAGCCGAATAAGCAGTTCACAATGGAGTCTTGGAGCCAACCCTGATGTTTGGAAGCGAAGAATGAACTTTGAAAAAAAGTCATGAATCCAAACTGAATGCCACCAAAATGTGATCTCTCAGGCAAATTCGTGGTAAAACCATAGTACAATAGATACACAAATGTTAAGATCCATACATTATGGAAGGCTGAAATAAGCATTATCGGCCAAATCGAGAAAAGAGTCATGCATTGGTTAAGACATGTAGAGCGAATTGACAGCAAATGGTCCAATAAAACCAATCTAAATAGTAGACTAACTCGAAAAAACGCGTTGACCATGCTGTAGGACCCGATTCATCTGCTCTAAGGTCTGAGAGGTTGTAAGGACAATTAAGATCTTTGCACAGGATTGTTTAAACTGTTAGTATTGAGATAATTAGAGCCTTAGCGAGAAATCAGTGTCATGACGAGAGGTAATTTCACCAGAGGTCGATAGGGATCATGTTAGAATCTGCGATAGGGCTTTTACAGTAATGTCTTGATAATTTAATGTACTTACGTGCATTGATATACATACGTATTGTTTTTTTTTCTGTTGTATAGGGCAAATTCTTCTCAACTTTTCTATATGGTTTTGGGTTTTGGGTCGATATTTGATTTGTTTGTATTACTACGTTGTTTTTCCTCCCCGAAGCGGGATCTGTAGCATGCGGCCCTGGTCTTAATTTGCAACTGACTCTGTTTTTCTTCTCTGTCACACTGGGAAATTAAAAAACGTGATAGTACTGACCATGTGTATTGGATTGATCACAAAATGACAATACTACAGCGAGGGGTACAATGCAAGCTTTTAAGTTTCTTTGTTTTGTTGTTTCCTTGGTTTGATTGCAAAGAAAAATAAAATTTTTGCTTTGTTATTAAAAAAAAATTTATAGGAGTCTTCATGAACACAACATTTAAGTTTATCCAAATATTTGAAGACAAAAGACTGGATTTCACCCCTTCGGAAATCATTAATGTTAACAAATTACAACAGGGATGGATATTGTAATAAAACCAACTGGTCCAAGAAAAATTTTAAAAATTGTAAAATCGTTTTCAGGCGTTGTCTAGTATGTCAAATAATTCAGTAACATAATTATTTTCACAACAATAAGGGTTTCAGCTCTTTCACTACATTAAAGTTAACAAATGAAAGAATTGAAGAAATATGGATGTTCAAACAAAGGCAAATTTTTGTGAATGTTACACAGTGTGTAAAGTGACCATTTAAACCAGCCAACGATAGGTCATAAGCCCTGTAAATGCCAAGACTTCCATATCTTTTCCATGAAATGTTCTCCGTCTCCATAGTAATTCGTTTATGTAAAAGAACAGTTTAAAAATTATAAATTAGAACAATGTGTGTACAATAGTGATAAATAATGTTTAAATAAGTATGTATATAAATATTATAGTGTTGTAAATATTGTATTATTTATTTATTTATACTTTGACAATTTTGTTTTTTTTTTTACAGAATAATGTTCCTTCGCTGGGGTGTCCTGTGCCGAGGGAAACATTACACAATAAGAATAATGAAACATGCCTTAAATTAGTTTTTGAACATAGTAAACAAAGTAAGAATAATAAAAACGTAATTGATCTAATTAACCTAATTATTATCGTAAACATAATGAGCCAAATAAACGAAAATAATTTTTAAAAACATAATTAACTCATATAAACTTGCAGACAAAATTTCATAATCAGGATTTTTTTTCCTATTTGGCTTGATCCACTCATTAATCCGTGCGCAACCCACCGCCACTATCCATTTCTTAATAGCAATTTTATATTGTGAGAACTTAATAATTTTCCTTGTGGATAATGGAAGAAGATTGTTCACTTTAATCGAGTAGTAGGCCAATGCTCTTTGACCAAAGGTTGTACTAATTTATTTATTTTTTATAGTAGAGGTAGGTTGTGCACGGATCGATGAGTGGATCAAGCCAAATAGGTAAAATGTGTGTACTGTTTATGAAATTTGGTCTTTTAATCTATATGTTTTTTATGATTATTTTAGTTTATAATGTTTATTATGTTAATGATAATTAGGTTAGTTAGATTAATTACGTTTTTTTTATTTTTCTTATTATGTTAAGTGATTAGGTTTTTTTGTCAATTTCTGATACTCGCTGAAAAATATATGTTATGAAATATTAAAAATAGAAAAACGTATTTTGGCACATTTATTTGCTGTCAATATGTTTCTTTTCTATGACAATAAAATTGTCATTACTAAAATCCCGAAACAAATTACAAAAATAATGTATCACCATTCAATAGAAAGTTACAATTTTATCTATCAAAAATCCACATTAACTTATTGATTGACAAATCCCTTATGTAACAAAAAAGCCAATATACTGCATAAACCACGGTTCAACAAAGTTCTAACCACTATTCCTAACTTTAGCTTTTCAACATTAAACCAATAATTTATTAAACCAATAAAACTTTAGGAACATCTCAAACTTTATTTATGAAAAAGTTCCCTAGTATAATTCCAAAAGTTTACATTGCTAAAGAAATCCAAAATTATTGGATATAAAATTAGAGACATATTGTAAAAATCTTTTGAAAACACACAAAAAAAAACGTATTTGAACGTTCAAGGAACTTAATTATTTTTTATTACATCATGTAAAACGATATTGTTTTTTTTTTCTCTCAATTAAAAAAGAACAATAATTTTTAATTTATAGTTTTTCTGTGTATGTATGTATCTTTTGGTAAAGATTTATGTTTTTTTAGTAATAATTCAGCAACTTTTCTTTTGACCAGCTTGTTTTTTGGTTGGCTGGAAGATATTGCTTTTAGCAATAAGTCCATTAACGTACTAATTCTTTGTTCTCGAAGTTTAAAATAAATAAAATATAAACTTTAAACATGGACATAATTACTTTACGCAAAACCGATTTGTCAGATTATCTCGTTCTTTAGGTCTGAAATAGTTGTTGGATTATTGTCATAGACATTGAGTTTTAAAAAGCCGGAAAACCTTGGCAGCTAATAAAGTGTAAGTCTCTGTTTTGAGAGGTAATCCGACCTTCGAATTAAATCTCAATAGAGCCATTCTTTCATCCGCTGTGTGGCAGGTGGTACCGTCTTCCACAATATTCCTGTAGCTTGGATCTACAAGGGCCAGTGTCAGATTTCATATTCTCATACCCTCATTTTGTAGAGAGTCAATGCCAATTTTAAAAAAATGTATATTTAACTATTTTATACACACGATCGCGTTGTAATATTGTTTATTAGCAATTTTTATGAAATAAACATTCTTACTGATA
>NW_028280379.1:0-90608 GCF_059751315.1 Micrasema longulum
TAACCGTGTCACCAGAAGTCAAAATTTGATATTTATCAAATCTTCTAAGAGCAACTTTTGTTTTTATGCCCCAATGCCAATGTCCAGAACCTGTAGATAAGTAAATTCGTCACACAACTTGGAATTTTTTGGGATAGGTCTTCTGGCTTTTCGTAGATCTCTTCACCACTAAAATAGTGTAGGATAAATATGTATTGACATGGTTTATTTCGAAGTCTTATATGTTGATCGTGTTTATGAATATATTTTACCGTCCTTGTTTGTCTTTGCTACATAGTTTCATGTACTTTTTATTCAGTTTCTTGTACATATGTTTCTTCATATTACTTTTGTAATTGGCTTAGGCCGTATATATAAAAAATATAAAAATAAATAGCTACGAACAGATATTGTAAACCAAATAAATTATTCAGATTTCAGGCTGTAAACTAAGGACGGAAATGCAGAAAAATAAATATATTGAAAGCGGGGTGAGTGCTGGGTACATGGTGAAGACTGATGTCAACCTTGGCAAATAAATTGTTATCGCGGGAGGCGAAATTAGTCGTTTTCAGTAAAGTCCTGGGGTGCAATTATGAATCTTCTCTATCCCCTAGAGAGTGGTTACTTTGGGGATATATATTTTTTTCATGCGACTAATTTTTGCTTCATTTGGCTACACTGATGATTAAACGTCAAAAATATGAACACGTGGAATCAAACATGATGATTTTCATTTAGAACATAATTGCGACCTTAAGCATTACCCAAAACCATTAATGCGGTTAAATTGACCAAATCGCTTTAGTTTTATTTCCGTTTTTGAAGCAGTTTTATACACCATTTGACGTTTAATCGTCAGTGTGGCCATTCTATGAAGCAGTGTCGTTGCATTCAAAAAATACAAATCATCAAATTATTCACTGTCTAGAGAGTAGAGAAGATCCAGAATACCACCCAGGGCCCAGGGGCCGCGATTATGAACACTATCTTCATCTGATATGAACCATATTTATCTACGAAAATGTGTATATTTGTATGAAAATTCAAAGTATCTTCGTCGATAACCTGTAATTGAACACGTTTAGAAAAAAATCTTAACATTTTATATTTTTCATACGAAAATCTTAATAATTTGTAGATAAAATTGAAGATAAATTTTGACTTTCCATTAGAATACGGGCCCTGATATCGAAGTTAATGTAGGTAGGTGTAATTGGAAAAAAATCAGTCTTAGGTGAATGCGTGTAAAACAATATATGATTGGTAGGCGAATGTCCAGATCTATCAGTGGCGAATGGTGATTTTATTTACAGGTAAGCTATAAAAATATATCATATATTTGTACCTACATAGTAGGTACATAATATAATGTAAGTAATATATACTATAAATTGATATTTTTCGGTGGTTCTGAGTGATACAACAACTCTCATCCATGAAATCAACTCAAACGATGTAACTTCGTGATATATTATATTATATAGTTATATTATCCATTACTTTAATATATAATTCATAAAAATAAATGAAAAATACCACGATGAATTCAGTCGATATTAGGTAGGTATTCAATTGAAATGTCAACTGGCCGCATTGTTCTTGTAATTAATAGTGCTAAAAATGGCCGCGTGGAGCGCTATATGTCCTGCAATATGACGCATAAAGTAATTATGGTCTTACGTCAAAAGTACCAGTTCAAAGAAAAAAATTCTTTGAAATTTTTGTTTGAAATACTGTTTTTCAAATGAAGAATCTTCAAATAATTTGTGTGATCAGCAAGTTTAGTCTAGGAGAAAAACCCGCACTGGGGTATATACATTCAAAATATAGTATACCTATTTGTATGAAAAATAAGCTGAAATAATTGGCTAGTTTCTTAGCTCACCGCAGGCGCTGGGCACGCTTTATTAAGATTTATATTTATATTAGGATAAAACTACAAACGGTGGAAATTATTTAAAATAAATGTTGATTATTTATCTGTTTTTCTGTAAATAAAGTTTCAATAGAACATTATTATGGTTAGTCAAATATAATGGTAAGCTGCGCATAATCGCTTATTTACAAGGTTCGCCCCTGAGATCTATTCACTATTTAAAGCTGAGACAAGCATTGTTTTGGACATAAAGAGTATGGGTAGCATAAGAACAACAAAAAAAATACTATACGAATGTTGATGAATGTAGAAAATGAGGAAGACCTAGAAAGACATGGCTAAATGAAGGAGTTCATTAATTTTTTAATTTGTCAACAGACTATTAAAAAAATCAAAAAAATTATATTTTTTATTTTTATGTATTGTATTATCAGCGCTATGATTTTTTAAACTTTTGTATATTTTTAAATTACTTCACGTGGGACGTTTCAAGTTCTCTTCCCCTTTATCTCGATGAGTGTAGCTCTTCAGTCGAATTACCGCAAACCGGAATAAGAGAGTTGTAATAGATTCCGAATCAATAGAGAGTTGTAATCTATTACAACTCTCTTATTGATTCGGAAGAATTAGTGACGTCATGCAAAGTAGTTCGTTCTTATTAAAATCATTTTTATTGTTTTAACTTCGCCGTACAATTTAGTGCTCTAATTTTTACATGCTGAATTTTTAAGAATACAATTTTTATATCCAATTCCTTACAGGGGTGAACTTCCTAATTCAATAAATACTTAAGATGGACATATCAAATATCGAAATTTAAATATAATCAACGGAATAAAGCGAGGTCTGCATGCGAAGAGTGTTGCGTTATGTTGTGTTACATACTGTTAAGTAAATAACAGCATTTATCGATACTCTTCCTGGCCGATTACCTTTCTTTCCCATCCTTCCCTTGACCCATCTTTATGGTACCTACCTAACATCAAGATAGAAGAGATTCAAAATTAGAAACTTCGGATTTGGAACAAAAACAATACAACATTTTCCACTTCACATAAATTCGCATAAAAATGGGGTGGATTCGTCGCTGAAAACATTGATACATTTTATAGTTCATTTTGTCATCCAGTGCCCGAAATTAAAGAGCATTTAAATCATATTAAAGGTAGGTATCCATTCCATGTTCCTATCCTTTCTTCAAATATTTCCCTATCACAAAGCTGAATGAAATTCGTTTTTCATTTACAGTCCGCCTTTTTGTTAACACGTACCTACTCAATATATATTCTTTCCACATTGACATATATTACGATTAATGAATAATCTGATAACAAAAATAAATCTAAAGCACGGAGCGAAAGCTTTTTAAATGAAATTGATCTTGACACAATCAAAGAAAAGTAAGCTATTACTACAATGGACTATCGGTTAACACTTTTTTTTAATAAAAATAATATATAGATACTTACCCACTGGCCGTGAAACCACATGATTCTCTAAACACAATTATTTGTGTTTTCCAAAATGTTCCCACGTCAGTAGTTTGCTTCTAAAATGAATAGACAAAGCGAACTTTCACTTAATCTTAGATTAGTTTTTAAAGGGATTAAATTTTGATTGCTTTATTTTGTGTTTTTTGCAGCGAATTCTAGTGCTTTGTATTTTTTTTAGTTTAGCTTTTTTAAACATTTTTTTTAGTTTGTCCCGAATTTTGTAGGAAGGACTGAATTCAACTCCCTAGGGAGCTGTTTATATTAACATATTCCAACAGAGATGATAAACATGTCAGAAAAGGTAATTTAGAAGTCTAGGCATCTACAGGGGTTATGACCTGTCATTGGCTGGTTAAGTGGCCACTTTACACACTGTGTAATATTCACCGTTAGCTAATTCAGTCCTGAATCCAGTCCAATTTAAGATAAATCCACCTGGTTATGAAGAAGTATAGATACTGAAAAAAAACTTTCAGGCATTTCCTAGTGTGTAGATTAGTCAGTTCATTAGTCAATTCGTTGTAAGGTGTACACAAGTTGTAGATTAGTCAATTCATCACACGACTTGAGATTTTTTGGGATAGATCTTCCGGCTTTTCGTAGATCTCTTCGCGACTAAACAGTGTGGGATGAAGTTGGATTGGCATGGTTTAGCTCAAAGTTTTTGGTCTTTCGTTTTTTTAGTATATTGTATCCTATTATTGTTTTGCCCTTGTTTGTCTTTGCTTAATAGTTTTATGTTCTTTTTGTTCAGTTTCTTGCATTTATGTTTCTTCGTGTAACTGTTGTAATTGGCTTAGGCCGTTTATATATAATAACTAAATAAATAAATGTAGGTGAAATAATTCAATCACATGAATTTCACCCGTATAAATAAAGGTTTCAGCTCTTAAACTTCACAAACATCAACAGATGAAAGAACTGAAAGAATATAGATATTCAAATATGGGCAGAATGGTGAATGTTACACAGTGTATAAAGTGGCCACTTAACCAGCCAATGGCAGGTCATAAGCTCTGTAGATGCCTAGACTTCTATATTATATTTTCTGAAAATTCTTCGTCTCTGTTGTAATATGTTCAAAAGCTTTTTTTTATATACACAGGTAATGTTAAACTACCGCAAGAAGTGGACCTTTCGATTATATTTTTAACACATTTAGGTACTAAATAATTAAACAAATTGAATAAAAACAAGCATCAGAAAAAACTAACTAATTTTCTAATGCGTCAAAATCTATTCGTCAGAAAATTAATGAACTAATTTAATTCCCGTAGAAATATAATTTTCAACGATATGGGTATTTTTTATTTAGTCTTGTAAATGCCTAGACTTCCATATAACCTCCTCCTAAATGTTTTCCATCTCTGTTGTAATATGTTGATCTTAATAAATTCCTAGGGAGTTGAATCTTAGTCTTTATCTTTGAAATTTTAGAGAAATTAAAAATATTGTTGATGACAAGGTTAGTTAGTTACCTTTGCGATCTAACGCACTTTTTACACAAAAAACTAAACACTTTGGTACCGGCCGAATACACATAGAATTTACCCTGTGCCCGGCCCATTTTTGTGAAATTTCATGCTTTGTAAATGGTTTCTTAAAAGTGTCATAATTATGAAAATACTACGTTTAATCAATTGAAACTTCTCGTCTTTATTTGAAATAACTTTATTAGTCATTTTTGTATGATAGTTCTGCCAACATTGGCCTTTATGGAGAGCCACATTGCGCATTGCAATGTTCGTATATATACAGGAAGTCTCTCCTTTTTTTGTGCTTTGTATCCCGGAACCATGTAATCACGTGATTATAATAACTAAGCATTGTGTCCCGGTCCCGTGTTTTCACGTGGTTTACCAGCAGCAAAAAAGTACTAATAAAAGTCACTAAATGTCAATAAAATGCACTTTTTTAGACAGCTGGTAAACCACGTGAAAACACGGGACCGGGACACAACGCGTGGTTATATAATCACGTGTTTACACGGCTCCGGGATACAAAGTGTTAATACTTTTATGTTTTATGACATAGACATATCTTGCTTTAAAATAAGGCCAAAAACTCACTCAAATACGGATGACAAACATATTTTAGACTAGTTTTCATGGGGCTGACTTATGCATTTAAATCGCACTAAAATAATTGTTATTTAGGAATAATTTCTGATACCTACCTCATTTTGAACAAACTCTGACATGGACACTTAGTACCTATTAACCTCCAGATATAAAAATAAAATTACATTATATTAATTTATCACTTAAACTTAAAAATAATACACAAATCACCAGGTACATAAATATTTATTTATTTTTTTGAGTCTTTACAACAAGAGTCTCACAAAAATATTTTTGAAATTACAATAGGTTTAATGCCCGAATATAAAAATATAAAAAATTGTCACAGAATTATAATTAATACTAAAAACTGTGAACAAAACCGCATATTTTCCTTCGGATATTTTTACGTCTTTTCGAGTAAAAATAAGCTCGGTAATAAGGGCTTGCGTATCACGTTACTTCGTAAATGAAGACATGAATGGATAAGGGCGTTATGACACCATTTAAAAAAATGATAATACCCTTTCAGTTAAAGCCAACTACACCGTAAAAAAATAGCAGAAACCCGATATTGAGAGCGAATGAATGTGTTATTTTATCAATAATTTTATTGATCTTTAACCCTAGACATCTCCGCTTTTTGTGTTTGTCACATAACGTCTTTATCCACACATGTCTTTAAATCTTAAATAATTCATGCAAAATATGTGACACAGGAATTTTATGACAAAAGTGTCTTAGAAAAATTGGACACTTAAAGATATTTATGTACATTATTTACAAATCAATTAACCTAAAAGGTACATTAAAGTAGAATTAATAATTTAACTACGTTTGAAATTAACTTTAAAATGAATATATTTTAGCACATGAGAATACGTAATAATTAATTTGAGAGGCTGAATTATTGATTCGATAAAAAATATCCATTTTGATGGATTTTTTACCTGTAATTAAAGCAATAGACAAATCGTACATTTTTTTTGCTTGTCCGTTTTTCCGATTAAGTGAGTATGAAGATTTCAACTGCTAAGTATACACATGTATGAAAATATTTCATTTAAAGAACTGATGAAAACCAGAATATTTTTTTACGCTTTGAGAAGTTATTCAAGTTACATTTTAATTTTATAAACGTTGATCCCAAGAAACACAAAATAAGATCCATAACGCAGATTCCTCGCTAATGCTAGTTTTTGACATCTTATTTTCTTTTCTTACCCACCCTTTCAAAGAATTAGCGATAGTTTTAAATGTTAAAAAAATATATATCGGTATTTCTATACTGCTGATACATGAATTCTAAATCCTCAATTAATAATTATAAGGGAATAACCATAAAAGCGCTAATAACTTTATGACATATTCATTATAATTGCACTCGGTATAGTAAATTACATAAAAATTCACTTTTTCTATTACCTAATTGAGAAAAGATTCTAAAATATCTTTGACACAAATCAATTCATGCATTTTTCTCACACTTTTCTCACACTTTACACATATTTTCTAATTTGCGTTCCACATCTAATTTCACCTAAGTATTACTTGTTACACATTACACTTAACAAATGACTGATATATTGAACACTCTTGTCAATGTATTGTTTTCGTTGTTTCACTGGGAATAACGGTCGTTTTTGAAAGTTTTACCGACAATATTTTTGTTCAATATTGGCCAATCTGAATACACCCCCTAACCATTTGTCGATCTCGCCACTGACGAAGCCGTTACGCCCGTGACAACCTGAAAAGGAAAAAAAATAGATTAAAAAAATATAACATATTAGCATACTTTTCTACTATTCTTAAAAGTCTTCTTAATACACTAATAATATTTGTAAAAAATCACTTGAAGTGCGCTTTTTTCTGTACTTAAACTTACGTTCCAACTAATCTAATACTACATGTATTATTAATTGCATTTTCAAATTGTGGATACTATTAACAAAAGTGTGATTTCAGTTGAGATCTGAAATGTGATTCGCAAGTGTGAAGGCTATTGGTTTCAGGCAGAGGGGCTTACTATGTCAAAAGCACGATATCCGAACCTAGTACTTGGGCTGCGCTGGAGTTCGACAAGTTTTTCTCTGAATCAAATGCCGACATGCGAGTAGTTTTCTCCGGCTAGTGCTTTCCCTAATACAGAGGTCCAATTTAATATATCTTACAGCTATGGCTCTAAGATATATTATATCACAATGATATTTCACGAAGGAAAGTTGTTTACATACTTGGATCAACGTCTAATAAAGCTGTTTTTATATAAACTTTCGTCTTGGTAGCAGCTCTGTTAAATTATAAGTAACTTAAAATAAAAAATCACTCACCCGTTACCGAGTTTTGTCGTGACTACCTTCGTCAGATTGGTTTGGTGAGAGACTAATTATCATGTTATTTACGAGTGAAAAATAATAAATTAAAAGTGTTCTAATCAATGAATCGTATCTTACTTGGGTATCATATTTAATTCAAATGCCGTTTAAGAAAGAAATATCAGTAAAGGCACTCAATCTATATTTTATTGATAGACCGAGATTTTGATATGTCTGGTTTAATCGTTTTTTTGTGCACCAAATGAAGATCTTTGTTTTATTAAAGAATTCAAAATGGAAATCGTTTAACATAAATTTAATTATGCCCACGTAAAAGGGTGAGTATGTTTCTTTTTAATTTAACTAAACAAAAACTTTTAGGCAAAGCCCTCTTACGTAAACTTTATTGTTTTTTCAATGAAACAATGCTTATTTCACAAAAGTGACGATTGCCAGTGGTTCTTCGTTTCTATATATATACCAGTTTACGTTTAAATAAAACTTTATGGTATATGCTCTTCAACGAGGGAATTTCACAATGAGGAAGTTCAGTGATTAAAAAAATATTTTATTTGTTAATAGACTATCAAACTATATTTTTTTGTATTATCAGCGGCATCAGCGCTGTGATTTTTTAAAGTTTTGTGATTTGAAAATTACTCCGCCTTTGACGTTGCATGTTTTCTACAGTGAGTTTTCCTGATTAGTGGGCTGGCTTCCCAGTAACTGGAAATGTATATTGTAAAAAAACATTATACAAACATTAGTTGATTACAGAGACCCAGATTATAGTGACACAACCAGAAACGACCCATGGATGTGAACTTGCCCCCGACTCACTAGAAATTCCGTGTTGAGACGGGGCACAATCATAACACTCATTGGCGCGTGAGAAAATATTTTTTATATCCGATTTTTCGTTGTGCTGAACATCCTCATTTAGTTTATGCTAATCCGGATTCATATTCAAAAACCCCAGCTTATGTTTATTGAAATCATACTTATTTTCTTATACGAGTACCTTTGAATGGCCAGTTATTGTTTGAACTGCTGCAGTTCCTCCCGGTGGAGTATATGAAGTAACAGCGGATAAACCAAACAAACTATTGGATGCATTTTCCGTCGTAGTTGTTTCTTCCAGATGATTGACTGTAAAAAGGAAAGCGAGATAAGTTTCCTGTTAAGGTTAACAAAAACTATTCATTACGATTTAGTAGTGAAGAACTCTTACTTGATCGTAGCCAATCAAAACCGGAAATCGGAATATTAGACTGCTTCTCTGGCACCAACGTTGTCTGCTCCTTTTGACTACCTGTTGGTCCTGGAGTTGGTCGAACTAAAAATCTGGGTGATTTAAATGTCAGATTGCTAAGATCTTCTATAGTTATAATATTGGATTTAGTTATGGTATTGTTCCCATTCTCTCTTTTCGTAAAACCGCCATTTATTGGTTGCGGTGTAACAACATATACCCTTTCTTTTGTCAATGGTGATATTGAAGTTTGAATTTTATCCCAGGAATGTTTCGTTGTAGTTTTTGGTACATATGTTGTTATTTCTATATATGGGGTTGTAGTAGGCATTGAAGTCGTAGTATAGTACGTACTTTGAGAAGTATAAGTTACTGAGTTGTCATCGAGTATTTCGTTATTAAAACTTTCTATCAATTTTTCTTTATTTAAATCTGTCTCGAAAGAATGCTGAATACTGCCAGCTGCTTCGTTATCTAAGAAAGAACCATTTAACTCATTGATATTAGACAACAGCGATTTACTAGTTTTTCGTTGTAGCGGAATAACGGTGGTGGTGAAATATTCGTCAGGAATTTTCTTCGATCTCTTGAGGTGAGATATAGTGCTAGATTTTTGCTGCCTTTTATATATTTTTGAATACTCTTGAGCTGTCCAGTCATCAATATTTTTTTGCAGTTTTTTTATATCAAAAGATGTCTTTCCTTCATTGATAGCAGTAACTGGATAAACTGTTATGGAATTGGTGGAAGTTGAATGGTAAGGCTTTGGATCGTAGTTATTCCGAGACCTATTGAATGATGGCGTCGAAGAAGATACTATTTTAGATTCAGAACTTTCATGGTAATCTACTAAGGAATTTGTCGAATGAAGTTTATTCAAACTGTTTGATTCGGATGCAGGTACTTTTCTTCCAGAATTGCTAACAATTTCGTCAATCATGGGAACCCAGCCGGAAGATGATGCAATAATGTTGTTATTTGAATACTTAAAAGGACTTGGTTGGTTTTGAGAAGTGTATGGAATTATGATTTGAATCCGTTTTGGTTTTTTGGTTGAACTTGGCAAAGCATTTCCATCTGAATCAGTTATTGGAGGAGGCCACCTGCCAGGGACATATCTATTATCTATGAATCTAAAAGCACTCGGACTTGAAGTGGATGAAATAGTATTACTAGAAGCGGCATTGTGACTCTCTTCTTCGGTTTTTTTCACTGAAACATATTTGTTGTTGTCTCTATTAAAATCATTTGAGTTTTTGTGGGGAACATTCGGCTTGAGATACAAAAGGGGTGAATCAATAGATTGTAGAACTAAATGATCAGATGGCTTAAAAGGATTAGGATCCGGTGTTCCTTCAAACTTTGTGATAATTTGTTTGTTATTCGATGTTTGAGGCTTTAAAGTAGGACGGTTGTAGAACGTTTGATCTATATACGTATATGAGAAAGATGGTGGACGAGTCTTAAAGTTTTCATTTGAATTGGTATCGAACGAGTTTGGAGTAGGTAAAAATGGTGGTGCACTTTTCGTATAGCCCTCTGTCGTAGTTATTTGATAGTCAAAATCGTTTATTATGGTTGATTCTTCGGCATCGTTTTCATTTTCTCCCGATGCTGCAGAGTAAGAATCAAACAAATTTTTATTTTTATTTTCTACTACTATAGGATTAGTATTAAAATTAAATTGATCCTGATTCGATTCATCTTTATGTTGTTCTTTGTAATTTTGAGTAGAATCGATTTCCAACAACGGTGATTGGATAATACTAATCGGATATTCAATCATCGATGTAAATTCCGCTACAGGGATACTTGGAACAAGTTGGAAGCTGCTGGTTGATGGATATTTTTGATCTGAATCATATGCTTGAGTAAAAGGTGTAGAGGTTGATGATACACGTCCTCCATTGTTGTTATTCTTGAATGGTCGGGCATTGAAAATCGGTGGAATTGGTATAGGACTCAAATTGGGAAGTGGTATTGGCTGCAATATTTGCCCCCTGTTACGATTGTACACACCTTTGACGCGATACAGCGGACGGACAGAAGGATCGTCATTATGTTCGATCGATGTATCTATTGAACTCGGTGAAACTGTATTATTTTTTCTAAATCTTGAAACATTAATATTTGTTGGTTTAGTTAAAAGTGGAGCATTGTTTGTTCCTAAATGCTCTATATTATCCAAATTAAGATATTTACCACTATCTTGATGACGATCAAATGTGTGATCAATGTTATTGTTATTATTGTCAGTAAATAGTTTTTGATCATGGCTTGATTGAAGTCCTTCATTATCGTTCGTCTCTGGATACGGTGAAGCGTAAGAATTTGGTGCAATAGGTGTACCATATGAGTTTTTAAGAGGTTTTGAGTGAGGTAAATTATCGTTTAATTCAATTTGTGATAAACTCGCAGGCACTCCGGCCACAACTGATGGAGAACCAATATAATCATTATTTACAATTTTATTTGATTGAAGCGCAAAGTTTTGATATGTATCTGAAGCAGGTAATGAGAGTTTAGAAGGAGATAGTGAGGCATGCGTTTGACCACCATTTCGAAAACCATTTTGACTATTTATGTTGACAGTCGACTTGTAATTGTGATTGATATTCGGATTTATTAAAGGAGCATTGGGTATCGCAGCATACCCAAGAACAGGAATCCAAGGGACATAATTACACGGGTTACAGTTTTTATTCTGCTGTCGCGAATACTGTAATCTAACTGGAGGAATGTTTGAACTGAAAGGTTGTGGAGGACCATAGGTCGGAGGCGCAGCGAATGTGGGTGGAGGTCCGTACGAAGGTTCCGGTACTTTTTCATTACTCGGTGGAAACAGCCATCCAGAAATCTTTTGCATGAACGACTGATCTTTTGGCTTACTAGTTATGGGAGGATATCTGTCAGAATGAAATGGCGATGGACCGAAAGCTTCTTGGCTCAAGGGATAAACTTGTTTATGTAAATTATGTTGTCTCTGAAATCTCTGTCCAGGGCTTGAGTGTTGGACTCTGATATTACCATGAAGCGGGGGCGGAGGAGGAGGTGGCCTCAATATTTCGTCGTAAGTGTCTTTTCTTGATTTTAAATTTTGATGTTTTGGGGGACTCGGTGTTGATGATAAGGCGGAGTTCATCAAGGTAGATATCAGCAATACGCTGATTATCTGAAAACAAAACAGAAACAACAATTAGATGACGAATGATTTTTAAATGTTTATTGATTGTTTTTTTAAAATTAATACAATTTACTTTCAAAAGTTTAGTTTCTACTAACAAATAAATTATTTGTTGTATATAATTATCTACAGTTAGAAAGTTCATATTTTTATTTGATTCAACTTTAACAATTGAATCGTCCCCACGTAGAAGGCTATTTACCATACCACGAAAAAAACATAAAACAGTTTTTTTATTATTATTTAAACTTATTATGTAGCAACGAGGTACCCTTTAAGTATGTGAAATGAGCAATGTTTTCTTTTTTTAAATCAATGAAATCGACGTAATAGAGCTTTACCAAAAAGTTTTTATTGAATTACTAAAAAAAAACTTATACCCTTCTACTTGGGCATAATGAGTAAGTTTAGTCTTTTTTTTCTTTTTTTATTTGTTAATAGAATATTAAACTAAGCCAATTTTCATTTTTTTTTTTATATATCGAATTATCAGCGCTTTGATTTTTTTAAGTTTTGTATTTCTGAAATAACTACGCGTGTGACGTCAGAGGTTGTTCTATGACGGTTCTTCCGATTAGTTCGTTTACGGTGACCAAACCGGATATCCTTCAAAGCTCTCATATCATTGGATGGTTCGTATGAACCAGTGACGTTATTTGAAGTAGTGCGTTTTTATTCAAATGTTTATTATTATTTTTTTCGTACATTTTTAAGAAATTTTACAGTACAATTTAATGCTCTAATTTTTACCGCGCGCAAGAAAACTTTTTTTGTATCAAATTTCCCGTATGGCTGAAGTTCCTCATTTCATATATTATAATATAAATGCTCTTATTCTTTAAACTTTGAAAAAGTTACTTATTTATTTTAAAGGAAAATACGGACAGCGATGATTAATTACATATTAAAGATAAGGTTGAACACATACTACTGAAGTTTAAAAATTATAATCATAAATGTTAAATTAAGATACATTGTTAAATGTGCGCGTGCGTATTATAACTATTTCTTCATATTATAAAAGAGTGACCTTTATGATACATATTTATAGGATCAAGTACTGGAATCATCAAATACAACAGTCACACCTGATCATTAATAGTTACCTGTTTCAATGTTTCTCTCATCTACCTTTTTAATCTGGTAAACTTTATCGAATTACTTACTAGAGTTATTTTTAATGCATTCACTCTGCATTGTCGTCGTGGGTGAATAATGATAGGTAAATAAAGTTTTTATTTTTATTTTTATTCTGAATTTACAAATGTAAATATGGACAGACATTTTTTTTTTGTTTTCCAAATTCTATTCTTGGATTATATAACATTATTTATGACACATAACACATGTCAAGTATAAGTTTAAATTCATTTTAGTCTAGTGTATCTATTTTATAATATTATAACCGTATTATTGTGTATATGACTGTAGATTTCAATAAAAAAATTGGTATTTCTCAAATGAGACAAATTAAGGAAAATACAAAATGTACATACCTATTTTCATAAAGACGCAAGTATTATAATTGCAATTATTGTACACGTTTTATATATTTAATTTATTTGTGTACAAAACATTCACAAAAAGAGATATGTACCTATGCAAGTAAAGAAAATATGCATATATTATATCTAAAAAAACATTTAAAAAAAAAAATATATATAAGACCGACAAGTATTAAAAATTAAGTCAACATAAATGAAAACAATTCCTTTTTTGCATTACATAACAGATCGCTATTACAGACAAACTAAAATATGTTATATGCAACTACTATGGGAAACAAGAAATCAAAATGACATAAACAAACTACAAAGACAGCACAATAAAATATTAAAGTTAGTATATGACCTCCCATATTTAACAGCAACTGAAGAATTCATTAAACAAACTAAGCAATTAAATGTAACTGAACTCTTTAAATTAGAATTCTTAAAATTTATTAATAAATTAGCCACTTATGTAATTGTAGACGAAGAACTAAAACTTTTTTAAAAATGTAGTAAACATGGACACAATACGAGAATATCAGAAAAATATCATATCCAACCTTCTTAAACGAGACAAGGACAGTCGAAACTAATAAACCAGGGACTGAAATTATACAACAAACTACCAGACAAAACTAAACAAAAGACTCAGACAACCTTTACAAAAGATGTTAAAAATATTATCATTTACATTATTAAAAGTAAAAATACTTTCTTAAATGTATGAAACCCGTAAGGGTTTATCAATAAAATTTTGAATAAAAATATAAAAAAGCATATAAATATTACTATCGCTTAGACATAAACCAATATATTTGTTGCCACAATTTTTAACTTCCTTCAATAGTCATTAGTTCTTCCGGCTCCTACCGACCAATGACGCGAAGAAACGAGGCCAGCGCACTATTTAGCTTAACAACATCACCACATCGCCACATTTCCATAAAATAGGGATAAGGTTTTATCGATTGTGATGGATTGAAATTGTAATCGAAACAAATCGCAGTTTTTATGTATAGCCATGACTCACCACTTACAAACATGGATGTTTTAATTTAATCAAACTCGGGGCCCTGCGGCATATTGGAAGGTCAATTTAAAATGATTGTTAGGTAATTAACAGCTAATTTAGATATGAATTAATCATCGCTTGACCCCTGTACCTTGCTGACCACGCGCATTAGAGATCATAATTCGCACAAACCTTCCGATGGTATTCCAATCTGGGACGTTTCCCACAGACTGCGCTACTTTCCCACGCCGAGTACTCACATCTGCACAGACACTCGCGAATACACCACTACACACGGTGTGCGGTGTGCAGACCCGAAGATGCGCGCCGGCACAATACGAACCGCGCGTAGTTCACACATAACAAGGCAGTTTCACAAAAGTCGCTTTTCACTGGCACAAATATGCCATGATTACACCTCGGCTCGGCGGATGCATATTCATGAGGGAACTAAAGGTTCCCAAGACAATTTATTGGTGCATTGATTGTGCTTGAACTGAAATGACGAGATGCATTTCTATTTGCATCGGTATGTTTAATTACATGTACTTATAATATGAGTGCCTTGTTGGATAGAAAACATGTATTTGTACATTTTACATGAACATTATAATCATATTAATGCATTGTCATCATATTTTTTAGAATTAGAACACATTTTCTTTGGTAGCACTTTCAATGAATCATCATCATCGTTATATGTTTGCTCCCTAGTTGGAGCATATGGTGTCACGAAAATCCTCCAGGCATCTCTGTCGGCTGTCAGGTCCTGTGCACCCTCCCAAGTCTGCCGACTGCTAACTGCCGACGAACATTCAGCAGTCGACGTCTAGGACGTCGAGAACCTGATGCCTTGTAAAGTAGGCAAGCATGGTTAATGCTCTTAGGGGGCATCCGGAGTACATGGCCATGCCAACCATTCATTCCTTTTAAAGTCAAACCATCGCATACCCAAGATTATTCCTTATTCCCCTTTTAAAAAAATTGCCTTAATCTCATAATTGGTATTTATTCTGAGATATTCCCATGAAAAGGTTGTTTATTCCTTGCGTATGTATGTATGATGGTTACAATATTATGATTGGAGGAATTATTGTGTGCGTGAGAGGTTATGTTGTGGTCGCGTGATTATTTTAGGGTGGAATTTCTTTTATTATGGCTGCGACCGCAAGTGGATAATACGTTTATTTCCGTTCATTATCATTTTAATCATTTTATTGTATTATCTTTAGAGAAGCGTCCTCTAAGGCTAGTATCGACTATAAATGGGTAACCTTTTATGTATATTACTTTTTATAGTAAATATTTTTTGTAAATATTTCTTCATCCACAGTCAATAATTTTGATACGAAGTATCTATCAAACTTTATTTTTTTTAAATCAACATATTTCATAAAGAGTACATGTTTTTTTTATTCTATACAAATCAACTTTTGTACATCTAGTAAATGTTATAACTGTAACTCTCCAAAAAAAGAGACTAGCTCTTGTGCTTGGAGAGTGACTTACACTATTATAGTTATTTATTTATTATAATTTATATAATTTTAATACACGAGTACACGAAAAAAGAAATAAAAACTTATAGGATATAAAGGAAAAGCAGAAAATAATAAAACATTCATACTAATTAAAATTGAATGCAGTTTTTAGACTTGTTCAAAAAATTTCAAAGAATTTATTTATTGATGTATTAGTTTTAATAGTTTTTAGTTCATTGGGAAGATTATTGTAATTTTTAACACCTTTGAAGACAAAGCTATTTTGACCACGACTTGTGTGGAATTTTGGGATTTTAATATTATTTTGGTATCTGAGTGACTTATTCATCTCAAATTCTTTTATTTTTTCTTTTTTATAAATGTTTATTATGGAATTTATTTTATAAAAGTGTCTACTGTATGAACTTTAAATAATTTACATTGAACTACCGTATTGAATGTTGAGGGTTTCTTTAAAATTACTTTAATTATTAATCTTTGTACTACTTTAAGGGGGTTTAATTTTACTATTTTATTTATCGACAAACAAACGCGTCCGCCTATGTAGGCATCTTCAAAACTGGTTCAAATGATAATTAATTTAATAATTTAATTAGTAATCATATTCAACCAAGAAGTTTGATTTATATTTAGCTGTGTATTAAAATTATATTATATATTTTTATGTAATTTTATATATACCAATTGTATTGTTTTACAACTAAGCACTTGAAAGGCAAGTCAATAAACAATAAAACATTTAACATTAAATTTATTGGTATTGTTAACAGATTTATGAAGGGAAATATGAAAAAAAATCGCGGAAAATTAGAAAATTATATATCTAAAATTTAGTGTGCAAATATACCTCTAAAAACGAGTTAGTTGGGATCTTTTTTCTAAAAATATAGTTTGAGGCCCCTCCATTTAGACGTCTAGTGACCTCTTTTGAGATCCACAAATTGTAAAAATAAATTTTAAGCTTAAATAAACGGTTTTTTTTATATTTTTATTTCTTTGTTTAGAAAAGATTTGAGCTATATAGAAAATTTACATTTAATGCTTTCTACGCCTCTATCACAGTCAGCGCATCTCAGTATATATAGATAATTTGTCTATAACCCTTAATCCAATTTTCCCAATTTTGATAACGATAGGGTGTGTTAGTTCATTAGCTTCTTAACTAACCTGTACAACCGGTATCATTACAGATACAAGTCCGATCGGGAAAAACAAAGCGTCAATATTCCTCCACCGGCCGCTCTCGCAAATCGTTTTAATTTATTAACAAATATTGATACGGGAGAAAAGAGGCAAAAAAAGTCAAATAAAAATAAATGTTCGCTTTTTTTAAAGTACAAACAAAAGATATGTAAAAAAAAAATATTCTTTCTTTTATAATATTTTTTAAAATAATACAATAACCAAACAAGTATATAAAAATATGTATACTAGCCTACTATCAAAAGACAGAGAGAAAATGAGAAAATACAACCCATCCCAAAGCCACGTCTGACTATAGACCATGGAGGTAAGAGGGCAACCCTCGGAACTCCATTACGACACTTTAAAACATTGTTATAGATGTGCGTAAAAAAATGATGACTCGGGTGTATAAGAGTATTAAAGCAATGCAAAATGCGCAATCAAGTACGGATGCGATAGTGACATTGATGATTATTGCTTGTAAAAAGGAATAACTTGTAAATTAGCGGTAAAGCTACCTCTGCTCTAAGCGATACTTTTTTATGTCAAGAAACATCGGCACATGGTAAATGACGTTTTGATTTTTTGATGCTTATTGCGAATGGATGAAAAATATTTTTTACTCTGTATCATTAGCTAATGATGACATGACCAATGCAGCACTATGCTTTCCATATAATGAGATGGTGGCTTTCGCTACATGGAATCATTAGGTAGGAAATCATCGGAGTAAACAATCATTGACCCACACTGAACAGTATATTATGAGTGAGCAACTACCAACGTGGACCAAAGTTCCAGAACAAACTTAGAAATATTCTTATTTTTGTAAATAACATGATTATTATCAGGCACTGCATTAGTACACCAATGGCAGCGTATCTTGATCATATTTTGTTACATGAAGGCAAGACGATTGGTCTTACGCCAGTGCCAGTCCAGAGACTGTGATATGTATATTCTAGTGTAAATACACTTTTTTAAATAAATATTTATGTAATAAACATGATTTCATGTCAACCATTTTGGTAATCGAACCCGGTACATCTTGAACGGTAAGCAAACGCACTGACAACTACGCCACGAGGCCGACTTATCCAGTCTTATTTTAATTTATTTAAAATTAATTGATAGTGTACCTCCCACTATAATTCAGCGAACATGTAATATTACAGGAATAATCACCTCTTTAAATACATAATATTTGCAGCGTATAGTAATCATTCGGTACATGAAGTAAAAATATCCATACTCAAGTCTCAGTACCAGTTCAGAGACGTTACTGTGAAATAATTGACAACACTTCTGTGTGACCCAGAAGAAGAATAAAAAACACCATGAAAAAATCATATCTAATTTTAGCGATGTCGCGTTGCCTGGAATCGAACCCGGAACCCTTTATCCATCAAGTAAGCATCTTAATATTTTTCGAGCGAAAGACTACTTTTATATTAGGAATAGGGATATATTTATATATATAGGAATAGCTGATTTGTGTATTGTGTAGATTTCAAGATAAATTTAATTTAGGTGTATTTAGTTTAATTTTATTGGTAAATTTACTATCAAAGCAAATAAACAAATGAAATATTACACCATGGGAGTCGCCTTCTAAAATATTCTTATTAGTTTTGAGACATCAATATCTTAATAAATTACATCCTGTAGATATTTATTAGTCTGTAAATATACCAAAAATAAGTAAATAAAATTCATAAAAGGTTTAGAAACTTTTTGTTTCGATTGTACATGTAAAAAGTATCGCATCTTTTTTAGATCTGCCTTCGTGTCAATTATAAAGCATATGGCTGCCGCAAAAATCTTCGGATGAAAGTTTTTGGTGTTAAATATATAATTAGGGACTTAATTAGTAAGCTCATGTTACATTCAGAAACACGATTATTTTAATAATTGAAATTTTAATAAGCACGCCCCCCTCCAATCTCAAGAACATAATTTTCATATGTACCTAAGGAAAAAGAATTGATATATGATGATACTTTAAATATAAAAAAAGCTTTTACCCGCTACTTTGCTCGTATTAGAAAAAAAATGTTAAATTAGTTGACTAATTAGTGTTGTCGTTTAACAAAAAAAATCCTAATGGAACGACATCTTTTTGGGATAAAAAATAGCCTGATCGATTCCCGGCCCTCCAACTATCGCTTTGTAATAAATACGATCGTATTATATGTTGACATAGCATCATTCTTCTGTTTGGAATTAACTATTTTATTTATTTGTTTATTTTCTTTATTTATTTTTTAATCATTTTTCCACTTAAATTTTACTCGAGGGAGAGAGATGTTATTTTTCTGGATTAAAAGCAAAAATAACATGAAAGAGACAGGATGCTTTTGACATTTTTTGACTCTTCGGCTAATCCAATGAAAAAATTACGCCAATCGGTCGTTCCGTTGCGACGTGACGGAAACACAAACAAACAGACACATACACTTTCCCATTGATAATATTAGTATGGTTTTTTTTTGTAAACGGCAATTTAAAAAAAATATCTATTACTTTAATACATAGGTATTTATTTATTTACAATTTATCAACCTTTTACTTTTTTCTGTCCCATTCCGGGAAATAAGGAATACAGTTTTGTGTGTGAAATAGAACCAGAACCAAAGGCGAGCGTTTTCGACTCGATGGCTAGAAAAAGAATGGAGTGGAGATAATAATATGTACGTCGCAAAGTGGCGTAGTTGGCGCGTTCGCCTACCATGCGTGAGGTCCTAGGTTCGATTTCTTGTAGGTCGGACGTGAAATATTGATTTTAAAGATACTTACCTGCTCTGCTATTTCTGGGCTAGCACCAAACGTGTGAGTATTTTAGGAGTACCTTACATGTTACAAAAATGAACCAGATACTCTGTGATTCGACTACTACGTAAATAATTAGCTTTTAACACTGTTAAAAAAATCATTAAGATAGTTTTTACTAAAAGTAATATACAAATGTTCCAGGGTCTACAGTGCTCTATAGTGGAAAGAATGTACCAGCAGAGATTTACGAACAAAGAAGTGATAATGTTCTCCTGTACAAAAGACTTAAAACTCTGCCTATTTGAGGATTACTGTGGCTTTGCATCATTTTAGAACCATTTAATAGTTATACTTTCAAAATTCCTCTCAAACATAACCATAATACACGCTTTACGTATAGTGATGGTTTGGTAGTACCAAAAGTATGTAACAAGTATGGTAATAGAACTCTCAAATATTTAGTACCTAGCATTTTAAATTTATTGCCGAAAGAACTTAAATATAACACACAATATAACAAGAGCAATACAAAAGAGTGGCTACTCGATCGAAAGTTTATAAATGAATAGTAGCTTATGTCTAAATATTTTAAATTATCATATACTCGTATTTTCTTGTATTAAAAAAAAATGTTGTGTCTCATTGACAATAATAATATTTAACCTCTTAAAAAAAACGATAGAAAAAACAAAGATCAAAATAGACTTAATCTATTATACACATAACATAAACACCATATGTTACATGTATCACTCAATAAACCACACTCCACTATTCATATTCACAACAATAAAAACACCAACACAAATAAAATCACGTATTATGCGCATTCTCATTACATCTTGTTGTCCTGTTTGAAAATTGTATTATGCTAGCGTACCCGACAGACGTTGTCCTGCCCAAACGTTGGCTTGCCTGCTATTAGCTTGGAAAAAGACTTTTCATTGATAAGTAGGTACCTAGATACTTGTTTGTGATCAAATTCCAAAACTGAACATTGTTAATATTTAAATATTGAATTTAAGTAGGTACTTGTTTATGGTTGAATTCAAAAACATAAAATAAATATTTCTTCAAATGTGACATTCTTTTTGCTAACGTCAAACTCCGGTCTTCTCACCATCAGAGGAGTGTACTTTTGTCGAAAAACGATTTTTTTTTATTTATTAAATTAAATACTTTTTTAGTATTACCAAAAATCCAGTAAAAAGAAATGAATGGGTAGAAATTTTAACGAATTTAAGTAAAGGATTTGATTTAGATCTACAAAAAATAAATGCTGTTTGTAAACATTCAAAAACTCACTTATTTATACACAATAAAACAACATCTTTCCATTTTTTGTAAATGCATTCTGCTCGAATGCAACCCTGGTAGATCGTAGAATAAAACATTTATGCTTCTTTACTTATTTTTTACATATTAGATTGAAGATTTTAATATCTACGAACACGCACAGCGCAAAGATCTATTTTTCTCTGAAAATCGCACGTAAATCGGTCAAGCCGTTTAGGAGAAGTTCAGTGACATCACACGAACAGAGGAATTATATATATAGATATGTGTTGTGTACGCAATGAGTGCCGTGTTAGGTTTATGTTTTTTTCGTAATAATTTCATTGTACTATATTAACATAGCTCTGTGTGCACAAAAATATGCATATATAAAAAAATTTAATTAGTTTGGCGCGATTTAGATTTTGTTAACTTTTGTGCCTTAAAATCAACTGTAATGGAAAAATTTGCAATGCGTGCTTACGAGAGGGAGAGGATCGATGCATTTGAGATGTGGTGTTAGAAAAGGCTGCTGCATGCGCCTTGGACAGCCAGAAGACCGAGAGCATCGATGCTAGAAGAGCTCCACATTACATTCGTCGGTCATTGGTGTGTCTGAGCAGGATTATGTATTTCTTTGTTCATGTTGCAATACGCGAGTCAGACAACCTAGAAAAGGTAACGATGTCTATCTAATAAGGGAGGCTACGGGGGGACACTTGGATAGCAGGTTTATCAGACTGAGGACAGACAGGAGTGGTGCAGGCTGGTGAGGAGTGTTTATGGTGGTCACGATCCTCAAACACTGAGGGACCGACTTGGAAGAAGAAAGAAAGTGATAATAATAAAAAAATTAAAACTGGTAAAGTAAAAACAGATATAACAAATAAAAATTTAAAACCAGATAAAAGTTTTAAAAATACGTAGAAAGCAAGTGTTTTTTTTTAATGTAGAAAAAGACATATTTGCGTTTTTAAATTTAAAATATAAAATTATGAGAGCCATTTTCAAAGAGTAACATAACTCACTATTAGAACATGGGAACCAAGTTGGGGTAGAATGGGATTCGAACCATGGACCTTTGAGCCATGAGTCCGAGACACTAATTACGGGACCGCAATCCGATTCAATTTTTTAATAAAAAATGTAAAAAATAAAAACGCGTTTTGAAAAAACATAATTCATTCGATTTATTCATACAGTACAAAGTTATGAAAATGTAACGGCCTACTTTCATTTTCAATGCAAGTTTATAGTATATACACTGTAGTGAAAATCGAGATTCTCACAGGTGTAAACTTGTTACTTTTCGTTCCTATATGTATAAGATTATCTTGCGAGATATATCATGATAATTTAAGGGCAGTTGAAACTTGATATAGGATTACTATCTTTAGAAATAAAAAGAGGTTGTCAGAATTGACCGATTACGAGCTAAAAATGGTGATATGCATTTTTCCCCTTATACATATAAATTGGGTTCCTTTATTATTAAGTGTCCGCCTCGTCGTCAAATAATCAGCGCGATTGTTTACCTTGCAAGAAGTCTCGGGTTTGATTCCCGACTTGGTCGATATGAAATATTTATTTTTTTAAATTAACACTGGAATATTTCTTAATCCTAGGACTGGCAGAAAATAAACAAGAGACCTTTGCCCTTAATATGATATTCAGGAAAACAGCGCTATAGAAATTATCCATAATAATAATAAAAAAAGATACGTTGCAGTTAGTTCACCAATACATAGCTTTATGCACCATTAGGGAAAGGAAAAAATGTTCATTACTTTTTATTTATTTATTTTACAGTTTACTTTTTGTGCCGATGAATAATTGCCAAACCTACTACTTTTTTACTTTGGTCGATATGGTCTTTGGTAAATATTTTTTTTGCTAGAATTTCATATGTCCATGCGCTTTGTAGCTGCAATACGTTTGGTAGTTTGAGCTCTTATATTTTATAAATTAACCTATAAAGTTTATTCTTACATAATCCTTAATTATGAATTAGTAGGGTCTAGATTTTTAAATGTCCACGCGCTCTGTAGCCCCTGGATATGTTCTAATCTAGAATCTATATGTAAACAATGGAGGCTAGATTTCTATACGTCCTTGCGCTCTGTAGCTGCAAGACGTGTTGAAATCTAGCTTTTGTATGCTACTAATATTTTACATATTGGAGACGTGTTGCGATGTTTATTGTACAGCGCCCTTAAGGCGATTTTCGTAAAAAAATGTCGTTATAAAAGTTTTCCAGAATAATAAAAATAAAAAAAATAGTGAAATATTTAACAAGAATTATAATAGTTTTGATATATTTAATTCTCCATTTAATAGATACAGAAAAGAACTAAAAAAAACTTGATTCAGAAGAACAGAGAATGGAAGTTTTGTCTCTTTTTGCTCATTATTTCTCATCGTCAACTCAAATGCAATATCCCACTCGTACTTTTCTTCATTCATCCTTCACAACTCCTCATCATTTTTTTTCTTTTCCTTCCCACTATATCTTTGTTTTATCCATATTTATTTTATTTTAATCTACAGGTGACTGGAACTGAACCAGCCATAGCAAATTCGCACATAGAGGAGGTTATTTACTAATTATTGGGTCTTACTTTCCTTGTCGAGAGTTTTATAGTTTGGGATATATCAATTTTTATACTTTATTGAGATTTTTCCAAAAATTGACCTTCAAGCATTAATGCTTGAAGTTCTGAAGAACTTTATTTTTTCATTATTTTGGTATATTTTTACTGTTTTTCATTTGTGATTAACATACGTCAGAACTTCCCCCAAACTATGGTTAAAAAATAAGATATTATTACGATTTAAAAAAAAAACAACGAACTAAAGAACTAACTTAATAGTAGAATAAATTATTGAAACACCGCAGTTTTTCTTTAATTTTCGGTGGAATTTTATCGTAAAGTTTTTTTGAAAGCGTAATATCTTATTTTTTAATCATAGTTTGAGATAAGTTCTGACATATTTTGATCACAAATGTTTATGACTACCAACAAACATTAAAAATATACTAAAATAATGAAAAAAATAAAGTTCTTTATGCTTGAAGGTCAATTTTTGGAAAAATCTCAATTGACATATCTCCCAAACTATAAAATTTTAGCCAAGGAAAGTATGGTCAAATAATTAGCAAATCACCCCCTCTTTATGCAAATTTTGCCATGGCAGGTTCAGTTCCAGTCGCCTGTATAGTATATTTATTATTTGATAGTATATTATTATTAAATAAATACATATAATTGGATGGCAGGCTCTATTATTTGTATAAATACATTTTTTTATAGTTTTTTATTTATATTTTTTATTTATTGGTTTTGTACTTCGTACATGTCAGGTATTTAATGATATCGCGTGTATTAAAATGGTCTACTTTGCTCATGTTCGCAGTTTGCTCGAGTATGCCTCTTCTGTTTGGTCTCCACAATATGTCACACATAAAGAAAAGTTTGAGAAAATTCAATGGACATTTCTTAGACATCTTAACTGGAGATGCAGGTATACCGATCTCAATTATATGTCTTCCTGCAAAAAACACCACTTGCTTACTTTAGAAGATCGCCGTCTACTGTTGGACATGGGGGTGCTTCATGACATACTCAGTGGACGCCTTGATAGTCCGGCTCTTTTGTCAGAGTTATCATTAAATGTCCCCGGCTACCGCACCCGTCACACGTCGAGCTCTCTATTTCATGTGCCAGCAGTTCGTACGAACTATGCCCAGAACTCTCCACTTATACGTTTTGCTAGTGAATATAATTTGAACTTTCCCCTTATTGATCCATTTGATTGTAAAAAAATAACATTTAAAATGCGCGTCTTAAAACATTCTTTTTTGTCTTATACTTAGTTTCAATAATAAAGTTTTATTTTATTTTATTAAATTTTATCTCTATTTCTTAATATTTTATATTTATTTATATTTTCGATACCTGACACCCTCTTTCCAATATAACACCCACACACCCACCCTCTCACTCACTTACACTCACACAAACACACTAGTATGTATTGTACGTGTATTTAATGTATTTCTGTGGATATCTGTCATTGGTTTTATTCTCTGTATATGTTATTTGTTATATTTGTATTACATGTATTACTGTTGATATCCCCAATAAATAAAAAAAAAAAAAAATAAAAAAATAATCATTTACCCTGTACAATAAAATAAAGTTTTTACTTAATACGTGTCTTACTTAAATTGTTTAGAAATTAATTCAAAACAAGAAATAGACATGCCTGTTTTATATTTCAAAAATATTTTATTGCCTCTTCTGCAAAATGAATTTTATTGCACATAAGTCATTTGGCCTTCTTAGCGTCGATATAAATGAAAATATATATTTGAAACCGATAATAAGTCGCTCTTGATTTTCACCACAAAGTAATTTCCTGAATTTGACAACAAAATTTAAACATATTCAAAACATTACAAATGATTTTGATTACTGGCACACGATGGTATCAGTTACTGTAGTGGTAAATTGGTTATTTGTCCATCTAGTTATCTTTATTCCCTTTGGTGAACTTTCTTCTGCGAAGTGTCAGCCTATTGTTTGGGCCACAATTCACCCGAAACAGTGGGAATTAATAATTTCGAGTAGGCTAAATAAAGTGAAACTTTCATTGTTTTACATGTGCCTGAAACCTAAATCAGCTCATGGCTAACTTCAAGTGATTCTGGCTGGTTCTGCAACTGGTCGGCATGTTTTGACATGTTTCATTTTAGTGATTTTACACAAACTTAATACATATTTAAATTATTTAGCGTGGAAAGTCACAAAGTCCCTGCATTAAATAAATAAGAAACATCTCCTTTCTCTTCCTTAATATCTCCTCCTTTCTTTTTTCCTATTTTTTCCTTTTTCTCATTGAGTAATAGTTTCGATTTAAGGTAATTTATAAACAGATACGTTTATTTCTATTTTTATATATCTTTAGCTTTTTAATCTTTTTTTCAATTAAATATGTTCTGTAACTTGAATTATAAAAAAAAAACTTTTATTTCATTGGTTGGTTGGAAGACATTGCCATTTGGCAATAAGCCCGCCAATGTACAAAAGTGAAATAAATAAATGTTTTTATAAATTTATTAATGAAAAAATTGGTGTTGTGCGGAATTCATAAGAATTTCAATAGTTTTTAGGTTGCCAATTCATACCGCACGTTATTATTATACATTCGCTGCGATTCTAACTATCCTCGCTATCAATTCATTGTTTTCTTTCTAACACCTGACCCCGGGGAATCTTTGAGTTAATTTGCCTTTAATAAGTACTTCCACGGAAAAATAAGGTTAACTTATTGCTTGCAGTTTCACTTTTTCCTTGGAGATGGCGTGAGAGTGCTCTTCCATTCATAAATAACACGGATATACTTCATATGCACTACGAAATTACCGCTAAGATTTGGCGGTTAAGTATTTAGTAAACATTAGGTTGGTACTTTTACTTTCGTTCAATGAAAATAATCATACTCTTTAATAGACGAATACGTTAAATTTTTATTTTATTTACCTATTAACTTTTTGTTCCTCGGACATAGTTTTAGTAGAGTTGTCGCACAATTTTTATTTTTTATTATGTTGTAAAAATTATGATTTAAAGCTTGAAAACGATTACGTATTTTCCTTTTTTTTTAAACTCTCAGCATCCAAAAAATATATTATACAAATTTGTACCGTCATGTCAGGGGATTGCAATATAAACAGTTGTTATTTTCCCAATATTATTTACAAAAATAAATGCAAAACCCGCATTATCATCAAACCACAAAAATGTTTGAAACAAAAAGAACTTACTTGCTATCATAATAGGGAAATATCACATATTACGAATGCCGATAAAAATTTATGAAATAGGTTTAGAAAAATGAATTGCATTTTCAAAATCAATATCTATATTGTAGAGAAATATTTTCATACATAACTTTAAAAAAGAAATTATGAAAAATAAAAAAAAATACGAAATCGTGACATGGCCTTGATAATTGTGACATCAAGATTGGTTGCGATGCTGTATTTAAATTTAAATGGTCACAAACAAAGTTAAAAATTTACATGAATCGTGAGGTATTAGGGGCGCGGCCAATGCAATTACCGTTTTCGCGGGATTTAATTTTTTTTTTTTATGCTCTTAATAAGTAGTGATTTCTTCTCGATTGTATTTCATAGACCGTTATTAATTTAAAATTCTGAAAAAAAAACCTGGTATTCCCCTATTTTAAGTAATTTAGGTAAAGAAGTATTAATTTTACACAACCAAACGGGTGACAGCTGACGCAAAACTGATCCCCAAGAGTAATTTTTTTGGAATTACTTCAAAATGGCCGAAACTTCTAAAAAATGTCAAAATATATACTGACAGTGATTAGTTACATCAACTGCATTCACATATAAGATTAGTTATTTTACGCTACAAACTTGTACGTCAGAAAGCAAAGTAATAAATAAAATACGTACTCGTATTATACTAGACGTTTTTTGATATTTGTGTGAAATTTTTGGCTAAAAACTCATTTCTTTAGTATCAGTAACCAATAATGTTTGCATATATCTGTGATCTTTAAATGTATCGGCAAATTTTTCAAAATTAAAAAAAAAAAAATTGGATGGTTTGTGGACCCGTAGGCAGTGCGTGAGTTTCGAGGTTCGAATCCCTCCCTACCACAACATTCGAATCGAATCCCTCCCTACCACCTATTTTCCAACGCAATTATAAATAATTGCGTAAACGTAAACGACTAAAGGAAAATGGACCCAAAATTTTAATTATTTTTTTTAAATGCCAATATTTTTTTAATGAAGTGCTCATGGAGCATTAGTTTATGTAATAAATCGATTTTGTTTTAATTTAGCTTCTATTTCACAATCACATTCATGTGTGCATACGTGTCATAACGAAAAGCTGTTTTAATTATGTACCTGAAATAACAATGTTCTGTAATTTTCCATAATTTTTTACCTCGATATCAAGATGCAATTATGTATGTGTACTTAAAGGTATTTTACAACCTATCAAAATTTATTTTTAGATTGTAGACATAGCGTATCGATTATGCTGTTAAAATCCCATTTACTGATTTGTCAACTATTTTATAAAATTAAATATCAGCACCATTTTTTAAACCCACGTTTATTGATGTATTAATTCATTTAAGCCTCTCATAATTTCACAGAAATCATTATTGAGAGAGCGTTCGTTTTAAATAAATTTTTATTTTCTAAACAGGTTCCTTTAAATTATATTTTATATAGTAAAATAGTTTTCTACTAGATGGGGTGGGGCTCAGAACAAGGTGAGTGTCATGTGCTTTTCAATATAGATTTAAATGTTTGGATAATGATTTATTTTAACTTAAAACTTCAAGTACAAAGAATAAGTACTTTGGCGAACTTATTACTAAAAGCAATATTTTCCAGTCTTCCAGTTAACCAAAAAACAGAATGGTCAAAATAAGAGAATTGATCAATTTTTTTTACTAAAAAACCATAAATATATATCAAAAGATACATACATATGTTAAAATATTTTTTTTAAAGACTAATTATTTAAAAATAACAGCCTTTTTTTAATTGGGAGATGAGGCTTGAACAAATTAACATTTATAAAAATATAAAAAAGTATATTTTGTCATACATATTAAATGATGAGAAATGTGGGATCAGATAATGAGTTTGGAAGGAGAGAGAAAGAGGAACCAAGGAAAGAAAAAGGAATAAAAATATATATTTGAGATGAAGAAGGAAAAAAGCAGTAAAAACTCAGGGAGCTCAGGATACTGGAGATATATAATAATATTTCAGGCATTTTTTGAAGGTGGCTAGAGAAGGTGCATTTTTTGATATGAAGAGGTATCTCATTCCAAAGTCTAGCAGCTTGGACGGAAAAGGAATAGCTGAAAAATGATATGCTATGTTAAGTAATGTAGTGTTCTTTCCTGAGAAGATTGAAGCGAAAGTCCATGATCAGAAAGGTAAATGAAATTCTCAGCAAGATATTTTGGAGCGCAAGGGTTGGGAAGAATTTGGTAAAGAAGTGAGAGAAATTAAAAGTTTAGTATTGATTTTAAAACTTCTGTTTTTTCAACCTCATATTATTTATGATGGTTTAAAGGTGCAGTTGTATAGCATCTATGCAAAGTTAAATTATTTATAAATCTAGAAATCCGAGAATTTTGTAAACAAGCGTTTTTTAAAAATAATTCGTAGAATATATACTTTTTAAAAAATATCATCAGTTGCGGGTACATCTAGATCTTTCAAAACTAATTTAGAAGGATAAGTTGTTTAAACAGCAATATTTCATTGCTCCTGGACTGGCACCTTAAGCGTAGGGCTGATCACCTTATCTTTATATAATTGCTGATTTAAATGTGCTGCATTTGAATTACTAATTCCTTGTGCCATCTAGACCGACAAGACAAAATCTTCTGTTTTACACATCAACTATTTTAAACAATCTACAATACCTAGAAAATGCGACCAATATAACAATATATTTACCGATGCTGATATTTTTTGTGACAATGCATGTAAATTTAGGTCAAAAGTTAGAGAAATTTTGAGAGAAGCAGACATTTAACTTTATTATTAAATACATTTTATTTTCATTTTGTTTCTTTTACATTTATTGTGACATAATTTAAATTATTGTATTAAGTGTAAACAATTTTTTTGATGTAGGTATGCACGAGTGTTTTACACTAATATACAAATAAATTGGCGATATTTGTGTACGTACTGTTTCTTTACCTGATAAAATAAATAACTAATGCAGTGCCCTATGTAGCCCTAGGTTTAGAAAGGGGAATGATGAAGATTACGATGCTACTACGCCACAAGGCAAATATTGCAATTATCACTTTTTACAAAGTGAAAGAAATAATAGAAGATATGTAATTTCATAGTTAAAAGTGATCAAACGTAATTACTAATAAACACTTGATAACTACAGCACCCAGTATTTGCCAAGTTGATTAATAGGTTAAATTGGTGTGAGAACCACAAATGCCATTGTTATATTCAGATGGTGATATTAATCACTAGCTGTCATTTGAATTGGTACTAAGACAAATAGTAGGCTATCAATTTATGATGTGAATGAAATTCTTGTACTAGTGGATGTAAATTACGAAAAATGATACTTTAAATGGATGTCTGTAATTTCTTTCTGTTTTGAGTTTCCATCAAGAGACCGGATTTAAAAGTATCGAATTATTATTTTTTACCATCCGTTTTGAGGAAACAATATATTTTTTTATTTTTTTTAGTTTAGTCAGAAAAAAATATAAGTATATTATAATGTTACAACGAAATATTTTTTTTTATAAATTTCATACATTTTTTGTTTTGAACGTTTTCTCATATAAATCGCAAAATCAACAAAAATGCAGTTTTATTCTTATGTTGCCCATCGAAGAAATAGTTTTTGATTTCATAGGTTTATTTTGTTACGTACTATACAATGTCTCGAGCTTCTAAAACAAGTCGTTTCGTCTTAAAATGACAAATATTTAACACGAATATGAGAAAAGATAGTGAGTTTACTGCCCGAGGTAAATTGACGAAGCTTATTGACTCTGTAAATAAAGCTTTCGTTTGTCATGTAGAGATTTAACAGAGATTATGAGAATAGCCCTTTAGTACAAACTGGACAGATTAATTTATGAACTTCGTTACCCTGGATTTGTTAGGGTTCGTTATCTATAACACTGTTGTAAAGTTGTCCTTAGCAAATAAAGGTTTTTACAAAATTTAACACAGAAAACATCATATTTAAGTAAGAGTGTAAAATAATGGTAGATAATATTGCCTTAATGTACATAGTAAGCATCCATAGTGTTTCATTCTAAGATTTTCGGAGATTCAAATATTTGAAAAAAATGAAATTTGATATACAGAAGTCTAAACTAAATATTCGAAAGACAATGAAAACACTGTTGAAAATATGATAAGAAATAAATAAAATACGAATATAAATTACTATAAAATCACACTACAAAAAAATAATTTTGCACAAGTTTTCAGCGCACTGATTTATAAAAAAATGTGTCTTGGATAATTTTGTATAAACATTATTTCAGAGTAAAAACTGTAGAGTAAGATTTGTAATTAATCATAATAACGTAGGTTGATAACGGCCCTAAATAATTGTGATTAAAGATAACGAATCGGATCAAGTTAAAATTAGCAGCTGGCGCACAAACATGTGTGATGCAATAATGTTTATGTTCATAAATCGATTATAATTCAAGAAAATTATAGGTACTCGTAATTTGATTTTGGATTGCTGTTAAGAAGAAAAACACTAGCTTATGTGTGTGCGTATTTTTTAACAACCAGTTTGATTAACCAATGTTTAGTCCGTGTTAGTAAATATAACCAGTAGTAAAGTTGTGTTGTGAGTTATGACTTGGATTATTTGCCGATTGCAAGAAAGAAAGTTCAAATAATATAGATCGGATACAGTTATGCTAATAAGAATCGAAACTCGACTTTTCCCAAGCAACTTTTTTATTTACATGACCTGCAAAGTGGTATTATTCTAATAAACGTGATAAAACAAACACACCTACATTAAATGCCAACAGAGCTGCAATCGGTACCCATTTCTAAAAAAAATATGAATTGAATACACTCACATTTAAAAAAAAAAAATTGTACCACAACAGGCCAGCGCCAGCTTCGCAATTATAAACGCTATCTTCATCGGAACATATCGAGACGGTATAAACTAACATCAAATGTGTATATTTGTATGAAAATTCAAAGTATCTTCGTCGATAATCGGTAATTGAACATGTTTAGAAAAAAAAATTGTAAACATATTATATTTTTCATAAAGAAAACTTAATTTTACTTTGTAGGTAAAGTTGAAGATAAATTTCAACTCCCCGTTAGAATACGGGCCCAGAGCCGCGATTATGAACGGCTATCTTCATTGGTGTATACTGAGATGGTATAAACTAATATTGATATTTATGTACGAAAGTGTGTATATTTGTACAAAAATTCAAATTATCTTCGTCGATAATCGGTGTTTAGAAAAAAAAATTGTAAACATATTATATTTTTTATACAGAAAACTTACTATGACTTTGTAGATGAAATTGAGATAAATTTTAACTTCCCATCAGAATTCGTACCCAGGAGACCCAATTAGGCCATCGAGGCTTGCGAAAAATCGCATTTATTTTTTGTGTTCTCACTGGGAATTGAACCTGGAGCGCCAAGCGCCATAACCACTACAACACGGATACCACTTATGTATATACGTATATGCATAAGTGGTTTTCAATAATTATTTTCCACGAAATTCTTATGATATTTTAACACAACCTTCATTATTAGAGAAATAGCTTCATGTTTCTGTACCCAGGCAGATGAATAATATAGTTATGTGTGTGAAATAAAATTAGAACCTTGGTTTTCGAGTCACAGGTAAAAATCCTGAAAAATGGAATCCAGTGGAGATAAGCCCGCCTCGTTGTAAAGTGTTTGGCGTGTACGCCTACCATTCTTGAGGTCCTAGGTTCGATTTCTGGTAGGGTAGATGTAAAATATTGATTTTAGAAGTTGTTTAAGCTTTAATCTTTCATTGTTCATCACCTTTCCTTCATGGAGCAGATGACCGAAATACTGTGCATTTGGTTTACTAATACAGTGCCCTATGCACAATTGAGTTTGGAAAGGGAAATCATATATGATGATAATTGAAATAAATACCTCAAACGTGTGCAAAATTATTATTTCTATGGTCTGTAAAAAAATAAATAGTTACACAATAGAGTTATAAACAGTCAGTAACACGTACTTCAAAATTAGTAATTGGTAGGTGTTATTTTCATGTGTGAAAATTTTTGTTTTTCTGATATTGTAGAAATAAATTTAGAAGTATTAAAAATACTGTGTGTTAAAATAACTCTTGTTATTTTTTTCAAATGTAAAAATGAGTACCAAAAGTAAAACAAAATAGTAACGGTTATACGTCTTTCGACATAACATTTTCTGTTTTACAAGATATTGTGTTTACTATAACGTTACATACATATATTTTTTAGATTACTAGAACTTAAAATAGAATGTCAAGTAGACAAAAATGAGAATTTTCGACACCTCTTCCTTTTCGCTTTCAATTGAGGGAATAAAGCTACCAAAGCTGAAGTGTGAAGCAAAGGTAAAGTTGCTATGAGTAAATGATTAATTTGTTGTCAATTGTTTTTATTGTGTCCTTTTATTCTCTAGATTTGGAAAAAAACGGACGCAACTTATGCACCATTAATAATATCATAAGACCATACGAGCAAAGCCGACGGTAAAATCTAGTTAAAAATAAAAATAATTTATCACGTGGAGAAAGTCTGACAAAATAATTGTTTTCCTGTTTTGTCCCTAGCTGGTTTATGTTATCTAAGCATGTTTTGTCTCGGGTCTGGGTAAAGGTTTAGCCTCGGGGATTTTTGTAGATTTACTATATCATATACCTACACTTATTCAGTAGCGAATGAGTAATTACATCCAATAAGACGATAGACGCATCTATCGATGATAAAATATTTCCTGAGATTGAAATTTCTTAATTATAATTGTCTTAATTGGAATGTGTGGTTCTGTAAATGATGAAGTGTAACTGAATTATTTTTCTCTCACAAACTGGTTCAACATTGCATCTTGACTTAAACAATTTTTTGTTTTTTTAATTATAACAAAACAATTCTCAATTAAAGGTCATTTACTTTTTATACCGTAATGAAAAAGAATGGACGATGTAAATGTTTAATTACTTATTACATGGGTGATATAAAAAGATTCCAAAAAGGTGGAGATACCGTATCAATTTGATTAAATAAAATTGGAATGAGTAAACTACTTTATTCTTTTCCTTTTTCAAATACTTGAGTTATTATTGTTAACTCAAATATTTAAATTTTCAGACCATTTCCTAAAAGTGGTAAATAACTTGTGCTGGAAAAATGGAATTGAGTTGTAGTAGAGTAGGATTTGAACCTCGGACCTTAGCCACAATACTCCCGAAGGACCACACCCGGTTTAAAAATTATTAAAATATGTTATATAATAATTATTAAAACTTTACAAATAAACATTAATAGTACTACTGGTCCAACAAATACATTGAATAATTTAGGCTGTACAAAAGCACAATATTAAAAAAAAAAACATAATATCGTACAATTTCTGGCACAAGTTGGTAACTAACGTTTCACAAAAATGTTATATATTGCACTTTTTAAGTTAAAAGCAGATCTCCAATCAGTGATTTTAATAAAACCAAAAGCAGAATATAATAAAACATTATTTTTTGTATTAATAAACTATGACATATTTTTATTTACCTTTTAAACAAAGCTTATTTGATGCCAGTAGTTATGAAGATATATTTTTTATTTTATTTGTAGTTCCAACTTATTCTAGAAACCCGACGATATATGTAATATGTAGTATCCCCTGGGTGCAAATACATAATTAATATATTAAAATAAAATCACTTTGTTTTTATGTACCACTTATAGTGTTAATGTATAAAAAAGTTCCTAAAATTAAGTACTTCAAACATAAAAAATATAACATCATTAATAAGTTAGTTCCATTAAGAAAATAATTTCTGTAAAAAACAACATTTAAAAATATAATATATTAAGCCCCTTCATGATATATTTCAGTAATAACGTAACATATTTTTAACATTTTTTTATTTTTTTTGCACCACAACAGACCAGGAGGCCCAATTACAGAAGTGAATTACATCACAGAACACCCAGGCTTAGTAAAAATCCCATTTTAATTTTTGTGTTCTCACCGGGAATCGAACCCGGAACCTTCCGTGTGTGAGTCAAGCGTCTTGACCATTACTCCACGGAGGCCGCCGGATGTAATTCCATTATGAAATTAATGGCTGTAGAAAAACACAACATTTTAAAATTATAATATATTAAGCCCCTTCATGATAATATTTCATTAATAATGTAGTTCCATTAAGAAAAATTGGCTGTGGAAAAACACAATCTTTTAAAAACACGTGTATTAGCCCCGCTATGTAAATATATATACATAAATATTATATTCTATTATGAATCCGGACGGATAAAGAATACAAGTCTGAATGAGAAAAATAACCAGAATCTTAGTCGATTGTTTTTGACCTGATTGCTACCCTCGGGTAAAAATCCTGAAATAGAAAGTCGAGCGGAGATAAGTCCACCTCGTTGTAAAGTGGTTGGCGCATTCGCCCACCATTCTTGAGGTCATGGGTTCGATCAATATTGTAATGTTCCTACACTAGCACCTGAAGTATAAGACTGGAGTGAATTGGAAAATGACGATGGTGATGAAAGAATATTTTTATCAAAACACTTAGTGGTGAATCGTAAATTGAATTTTGTTATTAAATAATTTTTTTCACATTCATTTTAAAAACATTTTATTTTCTTACTTACAGGTAACCATGTATTTTTTTTTTTTTTTATTACACTTTATATACAAATAATTTATATGCATATACGGGCGGGCATATTAATTTATATGCATATATTGTCTTAAGGATTTTTTTCCTAGCTACTCAAAACGTTCAGTTTGAGAAAATTACAAGTACATGGACATATTTACATAATCTTTACATATATAATCTTTTAATTTTAGATAACAACTTTAAAAAAAAAAATTAAAAAAAATTCCATTTATAATTTTGTACAAAAGTTAAAAACAAATATTAACTAAAAAAAATACACTTTACTATGCATTGAAGTAGGATTTACACTGGGGATAAATATGAGCCAGAACTCCAACCCCTCGTGCGTTTGTGGCTGCAAGAAGGGTTGTAATCTAGCTCTTATCTAGAGAAATTTTCCTTTTTTTTGTTTTTCTTGATTTTTTTTTAAATATATTTTTTCAATTAATTGTTTGGTTTTAATTATTAAATCTCATATCATGTATTATGTTACAAATTGTTCACTTCTGTGATTATTTCTGTAAAACATTTTTTGTAAAAGGTTCTTTGAACCGTTGATGTATAAATAAATCATTTACTCTGTGTAACCAAAGACATTCAATAAAGCCCCTTTGAGGTATTATTATTATTACGAAAATGTTATGTAAAAAATATCATCCGAGAATATTTTCGAAGTAGTCGCGAAAGCTTACTGCTCTTGCTCTAATTATTTTGCTTTTTTTTCATCTATTGACATATTTAATACGCCCCTTAATTTATTTAATAATAAATTAAGACTCATTCTTTCTGGCTGCGATACGATTCCACTTGCTATTTAATGATGCTCACACACTTTCACACACCTGAACACTTACTCCCACACAAATATATACAAACACACCTCTACACTTACTCCCATACAAATACACATAAACACACCCTTTTGTTGTACCACAATTTAATATGTATGATTTTTATTTAGAAACTTCGCTGGTCTATCTTTAAACCGTATATTTTTTATGTTATTATATCATTGTTGACTGTTTGTTTCTGTAAAATAAAAAAAACGATGAAACCGGTCACTGATTATTCCAAATTTCAGGATTTAATTGTCGCTTGTCTTTTATTTATAAAAGTATTTTAGTTTTTAAAACAAGTCTACCTTTCTTAAAAATATTAACTAAAACATTAAAATTATTTGGGTTACAAAAATATCGAAAGTAATCTAATCATTTAGCCCATTAAACTTAAAGACTTCTAACTCTATACTTATTAATTACTTAAGATAACAATGAAGATATTTTGGTACGCGTAGGCTCTATTGATTCATGGGCTATATCCAACAAAGGTATTTAGAAACACTTGAGTTATTTTTTATCTATTTCATCGTTTCCCAATATGTACAAAATAAGAAATGTGATTATTTTTTTGGTACGATTATCAAATTGATTGCGAGAGTAGCTCGTAATAAAAATGAATACTCTCATTTGAACTACGGTAACACTAAAATACTAAACATATGTTTTACTCTAAAAAAACAATAACTTGAAACAACTAATTCCATGTTTAAAATAAATAAAACGCTTAAAATAAAAATTATTATTTTTCTAAATATCTTTTAAAATACAGTAGGGCCTCGACAATCCGGACAGGCAGAACATAGAACCTAGACGGATTACCAAGGCGTCTGGATTTTGGTCTGCAATACTTCAATGGTAATAAAACAATAATGTTGGACTGCAGAAATTTCTTTTACTATAAAAAAAGAATCTCGACAATATTAACAATAGTGAATAATAAACATGTAGGAAGGCAGCGCGTTTCAAATGTTGCTAAAAAAACGACGTAAGTGAAATGCCCCCCACCTCTCCCGTGAACGTCCCCTTACCAACCGACCGGATTATCGCGATCACTAGATAAGCGGGGTTCCGGATTAGCGTTTCTACTGTATCTATAATTGATGAAGTTATTTAAGAAAAAAAAACCTTTTTTTTTAATAAACGTGGAACAACTTTTGGACTGCATTACCAATTAACGATTTTTTTTGGTTTTCATTAAAATATAGTAACAAGAAAATATGAAAATTACATTCATCCCCAAATGTCATTAAAGATACCTAGTAAGATAATATTGATAACTATTTATTATGGTAATGCCTGTACTTTATGCACTGTTTTGTCAAAAAGTTAATAGCGAAAAAAAAATCATCATCACTATTAAATTTTTTTAAAATTATTATTGCACCACAACAGGCCAGGAGGCCTAATTAAAGTGGTGAATTATATCACAAAGCACCCAGGCTTGAGAAAAATCACATTTTAATTTTTGTGTTCTCACCGGGAATCGAACCCGGAACCTTCCGTGCGTGAATCAAGCGTCTTGACCACTACACCACGGAGGCCGCCTATCTATCATGATCCACCTACTTGATCATTTGTTGCATGACGATAAGGAGTTCAGTATTGTGCTTCAGGTACCAGATCGGGAACAACGAAATATTGCAATGTAAAATCATCTTTCAAAACGATGTTTTTTGTCGATCCTGCTAGGAATCAAACTCAAACATTGTATGCGAATCGCGCTAACCACTACGCTACTAGGTGGACTTACATATCTATGTATCTCTTACGTAAACACATCCAGGAATCAGAGCAGATCTGTATGGTTCATCCTCCTGAACACGATAAAAACTAGAACAGCACTGCGCGGCACTTCTCGGCAACGCGAAATATTTATTTTAATTTTTTTATTATTAATAAAACATATAATACAAAAATTACATATTATACCTCCCAGGAGTTATTAGAAACTCATTTGGGACCGTACATAAGAAAAAACATTTTTTTGACAATACATAATATCATACAAATTAACACATCCGAAATAAAAAGAAAACATTATTGAATAAGAAACATAAAACACCATCTTATATAAACTACATTAATAATTATCACTATCAAAAATATTTAAGAAATATTTTTTAATTGCGACACTTCTGGATTTTTTATTCAGTTTTTCGTGTCTTAGCTCATCAGGCAGTTTATTATATTCGGAATGGCCAATATTTTCTAAGGACCTACTGCCAAACTTTGTTGAGCGAAACTTAGACACATAAAGATGCCCTGAATAACGCGTATTGTAATTATGAATATTAAGACCAAATGTGTATTTTAAATTTGAGTGAGCAGAAAAGTTGATGATATTTAAAATAGCATTGGTTATGTCATGCAGTGGCATTACCTTGAAAGGAAGAATCTTTGTTTATTATTTACAACGCTATTGTGCGGTTCGATCTTTGCGCTGCAGATAATTATTACATAATATAGTATTAATATATATGGATTAAGTATAATTTGTCACCTTTTTTGGAAACGTTTTCTAGCTTATTTCCAAATTACGCATATTTTTTTCAAATTAAGCAAATATGGCGGCTTTCGTGGTGCAGTGGTTAAGACGCTTGACTCACACACGGAAAGTTTTGTGTTCGATTCCCGGTGAGAACACAAAAAAATAATGTGATTTTTCTTAAGCCTGGGTTTTCTGTGATGTAATTCACCGCTGTAATTGAGCTTTCTACCCTTTTCTGGTGCAAAAAAAGCGAAAACAAGAATAACAATATTTTTATAGGTCAAAAAAATATTGATAAAAAGGTAATTATTAAAAAGCTTGAATAACTTTTAAAAAAATATTTCGCAATTCAAAATATTTGGGAAATACTTATTTATCCACCTTTTTATCTATTGTGAAATGTTCCAGTTTATGACTCCATCACGATTACCATAGTAAACGATTATTTAGAAAATTCAATACGCCTCTATTGTAAAGAAAAATGTTTTTCAATAGTGAAAAATGTATTGAAAGGGCGAGACATTAGATATCCACGTACCACCTCGTTATTTTAACATACAATGAGTATACAACGTAAGTATTTTTAACGTAAATATTGCCTAAAAATAATATGTTTTACATACTTTGATATGCAGAGAAAATTACTAGACTTTTAGAGTTTCACAAAACCATATACATAACTGCGGTGCGCTTTATGCGTGTTAAAAAACATGCATTCAAACCATCAATGGAAAAATATGAATAACATATTAAACACTTCGCGTCAGTTTGCAAAATTTCCTATGAAATGGTGTTCAAATAAGCGATTTTCTTTTTATTTCAATGCGGCATTTTTAAAACACCTTACATAATTTACGTGATCTTTTGATGACAGCTCCGGAATAAATTGATTACATGATATATGTTGATGTAGGTACTCATAATATTTTGAAGTTTGCAGTAATATTATATAAATTGGTTTGTTAACTCTATGAGTACAAATGCTTTTATTATAATAATAGGAATCGGTGTAATTGAAGAAAAACAGTTTTGTTCAATTATTAAAAAGAGCAGAGCAATTCAAACTAATATTATAAATGCAAAAGTGTGTTTGTTTGTGTTTCGTTCACGTCTCAACGGAGAAACCGATTGAAGTTAATTTTACTTCTACCGAAGAGGTGAGAAGTAAAATTAGATACTTATTTTTTATCCCGATTTAAAATTACAATGAAAAAAATACATAATATATTAACAATGAAGAACATTATTTGAAAATGAATAGGCGGTAAGGCAGGATATCAAAAATAATATACATTTTAAATAAATTATTTAAATTTCTTTAATTGACCTGCTTTATCTATGGTAAGTTTAGATTGCGTTTCGTTTTGGTTTTGTAGAAGGATTTTGGATTTGTGAACAGAATAACGATGCTACGTAACCATAGACTAGCGTAATAATAATATTTCTCTCGTAGCGATCATTGGAAGACCAAGCTACTTTAAATCCCGATAAAATATTTCATTAAATCGGGAAAATTCTTATTAATATACAAAAACTCTTGATTTATAAACGACACAAATAATTGATTATTACAAAAATAATTTCCCCCTAATACCACGTGAGTGAAGCCGCGGGTAAAAGCTAGTATTTTATAAATTTATTTACATAGTTAATTCATCTGTTTTAGGTATTTAACTAGCTAGAATAATGATCTGTTTTGCAAGACGTCATTAATTCTAGTACTTTTTAATGCAGCCCCTTTAATGTGATTTTTCATGAAAATTGTGCTTTTATTTTATTTCACAAAATATTTTTCTTTTTTCTTTTCTACATGATCACCTTATTTGGTACAACCCATGTCAAGGCATTCATTTTCATTTTTTACATTATGTTCCTAGTTGATGTAGTGATAAGCTTGTTTAACTTTCATGCGTAAGACTCTGAGTTCGATTCCAGACAAGATTTAAAATAAATGAAAAACAAGACGCTTTCCTTGCGTGAGTAAAGCATCTAAGCCATTACTTAACCAGCTTCCGAAGTCCTGACTCAGAGAGATCAGTAATTTATGCATGGGGCACTTTGTACGATTTTATAATAAAATTCAATAATGACTGAAAATAAATTTAAAAGTAAAATTTAGACAATTTTATGTATGAAGGTCTACCATTTTCTTTCATTTTTTTACATCCGCTCTTAGGTGGAGCATGCGGACATCATAAGACGCTCACAGGAGACCCTATCGCCAACCAGCGCTCTCGCCTCCTCCCACGTCAATCCCGCGTCCTTTAGTTCCGCCGAATAAAGCCGAAATATCATCATTCACAGCCTTCCATCAAAGGTCTACCATAAAATTCACGAATATGTAAATGACGCGGATGCTTCGTGCTAGACAGATTTATTGATTATTTTAATATAAATTTTATATTTAAAGCACTAACAGAGGAAATCCAGCCAATCTGCAAGCATTTGGACATACTCAAACATTGTTGAATTACTACTTGGTAAAAGAAGTATAAAAATTGGAAAATTGTTTTCAGGTGTTGCCTAGTAGGTGATTTGGTTCAGCCGGATGAATCTCACCCACGTGATAAAGGTTTCAGCTCTTTTACTTCACAAAGTCAACAGATGGAAGAGTTGAGAAAATGTGGATGTTCAAACATGGGTAGAAAGGTGAATGTTACACTGTGTGTAAAGTGGCCACTTAAACCAGCCAATGACAGGTCATAAGCCCTGTAAATGCCTAGACTTCCATATTACCTTCTCAAAAATGTTTTCCTTCTCTGTTGAAATAAATTTAAACACTTAATTTGTGGTTATTCATTATAATAAAATAAATAAAACAACTTTGTTTTTAACCACTCACACTTTAACATTAGTGGTTAAAAACAAAGTTGTTTTATTTATTTTAGTATTGTTTGATTTTCAAAATGCATACTGACGTATTTACGAGTACTTTAAAAATAAACTGAATTTAAGCCTAAAAAATGTAGATAAAAATAAAAACTAAGAAAAGGGAATTGAAACAAAACAAAAAAACAATGTTGCAATAAAAATGTTACGGAAAAAAGAATAAATAATATGGAACTACAAAAACGGCTGTCTTATATTTATTCTATATTTTTGAAAATACTGGTACGTATTACGTATATACTAAAGTACGTGAAAATCTTTTTAGATTGAATTGAAATCTTCAGTACATACGTAATATAGTTTTAAAGTCTGAGACTCATCTTCTAATACCAGTTTGTTCATTGCAACATTTAAGGCAGGAGATGTGAAGGAATGCATAAAAGAATTTTATTGTCCTCAGACGGTTGGAGAAAGTGATATAACTGGAGAAGATAAGGCACTTAGAACAAACGCCTTCTAGGTAACATGTAACAGGTACAAATGTGGCACGAGTAACAACGGTTGAACGGAACGTAAGAAGATCACGACTTAATAATGTGTTGTATTTTTCATTCAGTATTTCTCTTTTATCTTCCAACTCACAATATGGTATAAGACCAACAATCTATTATTAAAAATAATTTGGGGTAAAGGTGCGTAATTAACGTTTTTATTCTTCTTTTTAAGTTCAAGTGCAGTGCCTAGAACGCAAACTTATTTATAAATAAATTTGAAAAAGTGTTTATATTATTTAATATTACTCAACACGATATGCAAAATCAGGTTGTGGTCCCGTGGCTAGGGTCACGTAGAACGAATGGACGACGAAAGAATGGTAAAACAAGTATATATGGCGAAAATGAACGGCAACGTGAGACGAGGACGACCAAGGAAGACGTGGCATGATCAGATAAACCAAAATCTTAAGTCTGGTCATGTCAAAAACAGACAGAACCGAGGGACATGTATGACAAGATGTATGAATGTGGAAGAAGCTAGGAATGTATGCCAGGATGACGTGTGTGGCGGTCCATTCTCTCAGCCTACCCCTACGGGGAAATGGAGCTATGATAGTAGTAGTAGTAGTAGTAGTAGTAGTAGTAGTAGTGGCTAGTGTTGCGGACTCACGGATCAGAGATCCGAGATTCGAACCCCACTCTACTTCAACTTGATTTCCATTATCTAATAGTGAGTTATTTACAACTCGTTAAAAATGGCCACCAAAATTTAAATATTTGGGTAAAAAGACGAGTGATACTTAAATCCACAAATTTGTAATAACCAGCTTCCGTTATACCAAATTTGTGGATTTATGTATCTATCACTAATAAATAATGGATAATCTTTGGTACTGGGTAGTAGACAATTTTCTTAAAAATTCTGGTCATGCGATTACAAAAGTAGATCCCAGCAGATATTTTTTATAACGAGGATTTCCTGTAATGAGAATTATTAAATTCCAAAACACGTGTTTGTTTATTGCTCAGAGAAATTTCTCTTTTGTGGCCCCTAGAATGTTCTGAATGAATACATTAAGTTCTCGCCAATTTCAAAAAGAGTATACAAGTCTGAATGTTGACTAAGGGAAGAGACCACTGCAGGAGACTGCTGCGAGATATTGCATAGATTTATATACTATTAAGCATGTTGTCCAGATGCTTATTGAAATATATGTACGTTTATGTGATGATATTTCATATTTATTTTTGCTATCATTTAATTATGTACGTGCTTCCACTTTCCATTATGTTGTATTCCAATTCAAAACAGGGCCCTTGGCCTCATAGAGTTTGGAATACGTTATTATTATATTTTTTTGTAATGTGTATGAATACAATAAATGAATATGAATAAATGAAATCATGAATCAATAAGTCCACTTATATTTACTACACATTGTCATATATAATACATACAATACTCACATACACATACACACACCCTCACACAATACGTGCATACTCAACCTTACTAACAAGTACGATAAGGCAAGTAGTTGACATAAATATTATTGTGTCACAGTAAAAGTTATCCTCATAACATGTAATTGAGGCACATTTTATATATTTATGTATACCGACATATTAAAACCATTATGTATTTATGTAATAGAATTTTCTATACTGTGTTTTGTTTTTTATGAGAAAATAAAATCACTCGTCTTTTATTTTTTTTAAATTAATTGCAATGGATTTTCACTAACTTGACAAAAATTCAGGCACAAACGAACAACAAAAATTTGAGTATGTCCGAACGTTTGTAGAGAAAGCTGGTCTTCACTCCCTAGAGTCCTAGTGAGTAATAGAATTGGCCTGTTATGTGCTGGTTTACGAGAATATGCGTTGCCAGATAAGTGTGATAAATAGGTATTTGAACATTGTTTTTCTGTCGCTCTCTTAGAGATGCCTCCCCGATAATGTGCGAAAAAGACAACTGCACATCGGACTGATTACGGCTAGTTAAAATCGACGTTTCATTATCCCGTATCTTACACCTCAAAATTGAACCAATTTTATTATTTTTTAAGATAGTATCCAAACGAAATTTTTTGTATCAGTAGCTTTTCCTTTTTTCAAAAATAGTTATTTTATTTTTAAAAAATATTTTTGTTTTTAAATCAGCAAAAAAATACAATGATAAATGTATTCATATTTTTTTCGTGCGACGTCGGATAAATTTTCTACAAAGGTTTAAAATATGCATATTTTGAATTACCCGAGAACGAGACGATTCGCGCCCTGTAGGGCAAACGGCACGCGTGACGTTTTGGCGCCAAACTTGTAAGAATTTTTTATTAGAAGCGCAGTCGGCAGTCATAACGCGTGACGTTAAAATGACATGATGCCAACTGCGAGCCGTTTTGTATGTGCTGATTTTTAAACCCGAAAATTATCAATGAAAATTGGTTTTGAATACATCGATAGTTATATCATTAGAATCTTAAAAATCCGCTCTAATTATATATTCTCCATAGATATGGCAATCAGTATGAGGACAAGCCTGATATATTTGGTTCTGGACTTGATAGTTATAAAACGAGTCTGATTTTTTTTTCTCTTGCAATATTATTCTTAAACTTTTCTTTATATTGAAAAATGTGTTTCCTTTTTTTGTTTTTTAAAATTTATGTATTTATTTCGTTAATATTTTTGGTTGCTTATGTGTATTTACCGACTTGTTACTATTGTTATAGTTATGCAATTGTATAATTTTTGTCATGTATTTACATATGTTTTTTTTTTTCATTTTTATGTTCAATATATGTTAAAGGCAATTTATGCCGTTTATGTAAAAATAAATAAATAAATAAATTCTATTTTTAACGTTATTTCAGGCTTGTGAAAATACGCTATTGTTTGTCCGTAGACAGCAGATAAAACTGGCACTTTTAAGGGTTTTCGGATGGTCTCAGTTCCTATTTGAAACAATTAAAAAAAAAAAACAAAACTATGACACGCTAATGATAAATATGTATAGTGTGTAAAAAAACAGTGCTCTAGTATAGGCTTACAATATAGCCATAATCTAAGGAAAAATACAGGATTACGTTTGTAAACAGAAAAGTGACACCGCCTTTTTTCTTATGTGGGCACATTAGGCACTGTGTAACATTCGTGAACCAGCCAATAGCAGGTCATCAGCCCTGTAAATGCCTAGACTTTCATATTCTTGATTTCCATTTTTCAATAGTGAATTATTTACATCATCATTTCCTTTCAGAACCTAATGGTGCATAGGGCACTGCACAAATACACCAATTGTAGCGTATCTTGATCATTTTTTTATTTCATAAATGTAAGATAATCAGTCCTAGTCCTACGCTTCAGGGCCCCGATTACAATGAGAAGTTAATTTATCGTCAATTTTATCTACAAAGTGAAGTTTTCTGTATGAAACGCAGAATATGCATACATTTTTTTCTTTTGAACATCTTCAATTATAGGTTACCGATGAAGATATTATAAATGTTCATGCAAATATACTCATTTTCGTACACAAATATTGATTTTTCTTTCGTCCAGGGGCTATGAAATATTATAGTGTAAAAGCAACCTTTTAAATAAATATTTCATATCAACCGTTTCGGGAATCAAACCCGAAACCTCTAGCATGGTAGGCAAACGCGCTGACCATTACACACAAAATTACGACAAAATTATTTACAACTCGTTGGAAATGGCCGTAAAAATTTGAGTATTTCGGTAAATTATAAGAACGCAAATATTTGTTTAGTATATATTGCCAGACTGCGAAACTTCAGAGGGACGTTTCTCACGGTAAACGTTTAAAAAATCCGAATATTTTAAAAAGATTTTTAATGCTAATGAAAACTTTTCTTAGTTTAGAAACTAGCTTTAGCTCTCACAGCAATGAACCTTGATTCACATTTTTATAACGTTACATAAACACGTATTGTGTCAAGAAGCGATAAATTACATCCACAAGGAACGCACTGAATCCAAAATGGCACTTATCTCTCATTACATATTCGGAGACAATAGTCAGCCATTTAAAACAGTTGCAGTGTTGTCAAAGGAACAATAAATTAAAGCGGGAAAAATTGCGAAAATTGTTTACGAAATAGGCTCTTAGCATTCCGTCGGTTGTTCGATGTGTTTGAAATGCCAGAGCACGTAATACGGGTGCTTGTGTTAATTGTTAATATTATTAGGTAGTTGTTTGAAGGCAATTTCTCTTTTACGTGTGAATGTGAATCGCTCTGTAGGTACTCACTACTGAGCTAATAATCTATGGAGGAAATAATGGGAGCTAACACGCGTTCTAAGAAAACAATAGTCAATGTTGCGCCCCGTGTTTTTCGTCGCTCGGCGTGTACATTTCTTGGAGGCATGTGATTTATATAATTCATTTATTTTATTTATTTTTATTTATTTAACTTTTTGTACATTGGCGGGTTTATTGCCAAATGGCAATTTCTTCCAACCAACCAATAAAATAAAAGTTTTATTTTTATAATTCAAGTTACAGAACATATTCTAATGAAATATAAAAATAGAAATAAACGTATTTGTTTATAAATTACCTTAAATCGAAACTATTACTCAATTAGAAAAAGGAAAAAATAGGAAAAAAGAAAGGAGGAGATATTATGGAAGAGAAAGGAGATGTTTCTTATTTATTTAATGCAGGGACTTTGTGACTTTCCACGCTAAATAATTTAAACGCGTAACACTGATAACAAAATTTTATTTTCATAATAATTTAAAATGAAGTGTTACAAAGTGAATGATTCAATTAAAAATATTAAATTTACGCTACATCATTCAGTTTAAAAATAGAAATACATTATATTTGTAGGTATTTAAAAGAAATTAGAACATTAGCATCAAATCGCTTGTTTTATATCGTGTATATACCCTAGTTAAATTAGATACGTATGTACATAATCTTTAAGATGCTTGTAATACTAGATAAATGAAACGAAGGAAATAAAATTAACATTTTCAATTACCACATGAATCACTTTCTCTGTTGTGCTGCGATAGTCGTAGGTTCATGAATAATTCTAAATCCGTCATCAGAATGCACTTCAACAATAAAAATACTTTCAGTTTCATGGAAACAAATGAAATAACGATAAATTAGACCACTGACTTGTCAATTAACAAATATTTTATACATTTCACGAGAAAACAAAAGCATCTAAATTAATAACTGGTGTTTTTTATTACTTATAATTATAATTTGCAAATATTATTTCCTCGCGTTGCGTTAAACTAGATATTTCGTGCTTAAAATGTTATATCTCAAATCAACATCAGTGTTCCAAATCGCGTCACTCTTACTAACACTTTATTTGCTGTGGTAAGTTACAGAATCAACACTGGCTTATTTTCACTAATACCAAGAATGCTTTGGGTTTACAATGAAGTGTACAAAGACAGCTCGGTTGATGTATTCCTAAGGCAAAGAGAGTTATTTAAAAGATAAATAATTAGCTTAGACGACTAACGCTAACTTGTAATGTCTTACTTATAAACCTGGTATAAAGTAGCGCCTAGGCATAGTATCAGAATAAGTATGGGAGTACCATCCTTATCATAGTGGTAGGATAAAGATGGTACTCCCATGCCTAGACTTAATTTTTTACCAAGTTTTAAAAAAAATCTTTATTTGGATAACCAAGGTCTTAGATATAAAACAAATATTAAATAAGCCAATTACAGGTTTTTACAAGTAGCATCACAGTAAGTTAAAAAGATTCTCGAACATAAAATGAACAGTAATCTAATCTAAATCCAAAATAAATAAAAAAATAACGGCGCACGTCATTTTGATAATTTGCAAATAAATCTGTGTTTAATGATTTTGTCATTACTTCAAAATTATTTAAAATTTTGCCTATAATTAGATGAAACAAGAGGAATATGAAGAAAAAGGTTATTCCTTAGAACTTTGTAAGGAACATTAATAAAGAGTTTGCATAGTAGTTCAGAATAATCAATTAAACCAGAGGCAATTTTTAATAGATAAATTGTATCAGCTATTTCACGACGTTTTTGAAGAGAATAAGTGATGTTTTTTACATATTAGAATATATTGATCGGATTTAAATTTCAGATTTGAGATCTTTTTTTGTTTATTGGTAAGGCTTTTTGTCTCTTGTCACTCTGATATAATAATTATTTCTTTGTCTATTTTTTTCTTGTATTATGTTGTTTATAGTATGTAGCATATGTTTTTATCATAATTTTTATATCTTCATTTAATAAAACTCTTAAATGCTTGTTTAGATATATACCAATTCAAAAGGGTTTATCTAATAACCATTCGATTGGTTTAAATCAAATTTCAAAAAAGAAACGGATTCAAATTTGTACTAGTGTAAAAATTACGTGTTTCACTTTGACCTTGCCAGGAATCAAATTTGGGACTTGACGATACGTATTTATTTATTTATTTATGTATTTCACAGTTTTAAAATGCACAGAGTTTCTTTGTTTCAAGTCCCGACTAGCTAGGAAAATCCTGTGTTTAGGAAGGACCTTCTTTTTTACATGTGTTTTTTTGTATTTCATTAAATAATGCTTAATAAATTCAAAGAATAAAAATAACATCAAAAAAATATAATATAAATATAAATTAGAAAACATGCAGGTAATAATAATAAAAATTGAATCACAAATGTAAATTAGAAAATATACTATTAATAGTTAAGAATTGAGACATAATTATTATAAATTAGAAAACATACCGATAATAATTAAAATTGAATCCTAACGATAATCAGTAAAAAAAAATCATTCATATGGTAAATAAATCACATCAAATTCATCATTCTCTTTCCGCACTCAATGGCGCATAGGGCACTGCATTGGTACACCAATCGCAGCGTATCATGTTTTTTTTTCGTACATGAAGATAAGACGATCAGTCTTACGCTTCAGGTAACAGTCCAGGGACTATGAAATATTCTGATGTGAAAAAACCCTTTTAAATAAATATTTCATGTCAACCACTTCGACAATCAAACCCGAGACCTCTTGCTTGGTAAGCAAACGCACTGACCATTACACCACTAGAACGACATAAACATCACATCATAGCGTATCATTGATTAATTTTTTTATCGAAATGAATACAAAACATTCCAACCAACTATCCCCATATCACAAAAAAAATAACAGAAAAATATTCTTAGATCAACAAAAAGTTAGCAACGCGTTTTCTACCCCCTGGAAAGAGTTCAGAATCGCACTGCTGGTCTCAAAATTTCGATGCGACATTTCGAGAGTCTTGATATTAATAACGTCTCGAGACCTCAAAATTTCGAAACAATGTCGAATTTGCTGGATGAAATGGCCAAACATTGAACTGACAGAGTGTGCTACGTAACTACTGATGGCAGAGGACATTTGATAAAATGTATTTTCATAAAGCTTGCCCATCACATACCGCACACCGCATCTAAGGAAATAAGTGTCCTTGGCTGTAACCTCATACATGAAAAAGTTGCTCGTTGCCGAACGAGAAAAGCTGCCCGAAGGAGCTCTCCATAATCTGGTAGCCTCAGCATCTTTGTGCTGAAAGAAAGTAATGCAGAAGTACATAATATGTACTACACTGGATTGAAAAAATAGGGATGTGAATTCTTAACTGACTGGGATTAAACTGATTTTCATACATTCGAATACAACAAAAAACAAACGAATTTTGCAAAAAATATTTGCTAATTTTATTTCAATATGATCTTCTGTCACGCTTTAAAAAATATCTTATAGGAGAATACATGTTGATGAGAATGCATAACATTTTAAGATGAAATGTGTGAAGAAGCTTGAAATTTTAAATATATTGCAGTAATGTTTAGACAAGAAAATAAATTTGTATGTTCTCTTTTCTTCAAATAGATATTCCGTCAATTTCACAGTACTTATGTTTTCACATATCCATTGAGCAGTTTTCTACGGTGAAAACTCATAACGTGTAATGTTCGCATGGGTTTTTGCCGATACAGAGAAAAAGCTCAGTTCTCATAATATTAAATATGCTCTTTGCAAAGTGGAATTCGATTTTCTTTTTGTTTAAGTAAGAATGCAATTTAATTGGAGTTAACCTAATGATTTATACAATGCTTTAATGCAGCTAATGGGAATTCAGGTAATTCATGAAGCAAGAAATACCCGAACAAATCGACACAACAACGATATATTTCATTAAAAAGTTATGTATATTAATTATACTAGGTAATTCTAAACTAGCAGGTTCAAGAATAAACAAGGATACACTAAAATATGTTTTCTGTATTGCTTACTTGTTTGAAAAAATCAATGATCAGTATGTTTAGAACATCTAAACATTTGTAGACTAATACTGCAATTTAACCCTCAAAGGATTTGATCTAAAGATACTATTTCAACAGAGACACAGGAAATATTTTTTTGATAGCTATCTCAACCGAGATAAAGGAATTATCGAGGGATGTTGAAATTGAGGTATTCACATGGCTTATGACCTGTCATAAAATGATCACTTTACTATGGGCGAGCGGGAGACAATTTTGCTATCCAAATGTCTATATTTCCAGCATTAGATCCCTAGACGTCTACTACTGACAGTTCGTCGACAGTTTATATATAAACTGTGTTAATAAATCGTAAAATATGACCTCAGATGTCTTCAGAAGTATTTTTCCAAAGAAATCGTTCTTAATAACCATGAATAATAACATCACGCAGGCGCAATAGGCACCAAACATCACTTTACACATTTTATAGGCAATATAGAAAGGTTTTCTCTTCTGAATTAAATCTTGGCGTCGAGTTATTTAAACACATTATATATTCAAAGGTTGTATTCATGATGCAATGAGAGTCATCCCACAAGAAAACAGAATTAATACGGTTTCAAAGAACATGGGTAGAATTCAACAAATGATTTATTTGTTTACTAAACGACACAAAGAAACGTTTTTATAATAATGTAATAGAAATAATTATTCATAAAAAATATTTAAATTAGTTAGTGATGTTTATTTGTGGAAGTTCGACGTTATTAATTTTAATTTATTTAATTTGGGAAGTAGGTGACACTTTAAATATAAATAAAACTAAACGTTGGTTGGTATATCGACAAAAGAGATTTCTTTCTGTGAGACATACATTTATATTTTAAAAATCGTAAAGAAAATAGTGTTAATTCAGACCTTGAATTTGATTTAATCCAATTTAAAATGATACGTTTATAATCCGCAGTGGTGCGTGTAACTCCGGCAGTGGATAGTTATTGGAGGAATTCGTGCGTGCGCATTTTATATCTAACAGGCCGATAAAGTTAAACAGATTCAAACAATCCCCCTCAGAACTGGATATCCCAGTGAGTTTGATATTTGATTGATGTTTTTCAAAGTAAAAAAATCTCTAACGAATAAAATAATTTAAGAAAAAAAGATTTTTCCCCATGTTTCTACTTTACTTCTTACGATCGTATTTGCGTTATTTTGAGAACAGCGTGATTTTCGAAGGGTTAATTTAATTATTTATTGAAACAATAATAAATAAGTATTATGGTCACATTAACATAAAATCAGACATATAAAACAAAACGTAGATGGGCTAGTTATTTTAATAGCACGCAAATTACAAGAATAAAAAAAAATAGAAAAATTCAATAAAATAAATCTATGGGCGAGGGAACAATCGCATAAGTCAAAATGCCTTACCTTTTAGGAGACAGTTTTTTGTGTCTCAAACATTGCAGGAATCAAACCTAACATTGAAAGAATATAATTTTTTTCTCCATACTTACAGGAATTAGATTCTTGCTAATAATTAGGAATACACAGTCATGTGATAACTCTTCAATGTAACGTCGTTTAAGGCATAAAGTTAGAAAAGGTTCTTCTTCGAGAAAACCTTTTTTTTTTAGCCGATAACTAATAAATGTATTTTGTGTGATAAATTACATTGATAATACTATCCTTAATAATTATTTGACTTCCGTGTTTTGGAACATGTGTGAACATAGGTGCATACTACAAGATGAGCAAATATATATATATTTTAATGAGTTGACTTATGTGATTTTTCCCCGCCCATAGAAATACAAACATAGGTTTTTAAATATGTTTTATTGTTCTTATTCAGCATAGGGCTTTAGTCCTATGTAGTTGAGCTTTAGGTTCTCATAATGTAAATAACTTATAAATTTAGAAATAAATTAAAGAAATAAAGAGTATGTTGTGTGTGGGTATAATATTATGATTCTTTTTTCCACTGTTTGAATGATTTTGTTATATTAGATTTTTATTGGTGTAAATTTTTACTTCTTTACAATATTTTAAATAATCCTACTTTGCCTGTTTATCTGAGAGAGATCATGTAACCTCTTTTACATCACGGACTATCTCTTCGTTCTTGTAACGAGAGAACCCTTTTAATACCCTGTCATCGCTCTAATTTTTTTGCCTCTTCTTTCACAGTAGTAGCCGCTCGATTGTGGAATAATCTACCCACTAATGTTAGAGACACCCCTTCTTAATTTACATTAAATTCAAGATTGAATTGTCACTATCTAAATATTTTTTTTCCTTTATCCGTCTTCTTTCCTTCCCATCCCCTCTCCTCTCTTCATAGAATAGAGTTAATTTTTTTTTTATATATTTTTATTTTGCTTATCTTTGTTTTTAATTTTTTTATAAAATTGTAAGATTCAATATGTCCATGTATTTATAATTTTCTCAAACTGAACGGTTTGGGTAGGTAGGAAGAAATTGCCTAAAAGTAATATGCCCGCCCTTATATGTATATATATTGTATATGTATATAAAGTATCAAATAAATAAATACAATAAATAAATCAAAACAGGACATTCGTTTCGTAGGGTTAGGACTTGTGTCCACATAATGTGAAAAACACTCAATTTCAAAAAAATTAGTTATTAGGAAAATTGCAATCTTGTTGAAAAATAGTTTCTAGCAAAAAAACATAATTCAATACATATTAAATACTTTACATTCGTTGTCACTGCCATAATAAAATCTATTTTTCTTGTTTGATCATATTAAGGGGAATTCCCGATTGTACATAAATGACATTTGTACTTACAGATCGAACAATGTGCCGATAAACGCTATCGATAAACTTTTCATGTCATTTACTTTGTTGGAATGTTGTCTTGTACGAAAAACGCGTTATATGAAAACCGCGTTATAGGAGCGTTGTTCGCAAATTTCGCTTCGGGTTATATGGAAACCGCGTATACGAATACCCCGTAATATGAGGGTTGACTGTATTAGTCACATTAAACCCAGCAGGGTCTCTTGTTTCATTTGTTGTAATTTCCTCCCACGAGTGCTTTCGTTTAAGCAGGCATCTTCAAAATGGCAAGTAAAACTTAACCAAGCAGTTTAATTGATACTTCGTATGTAAATCATTTGAATTTAAATTGACCGTATGACCATTTTTGAGAAAAGTGAATGTAAATTTCAACTCAACTGTTTTCGGGTTATCTCTTTTGGAAATAGAAGCAAAGCAACACATGGCGTTTATCTTTTTGATATTCTAAATATTTTTAGTTCCGTTACAAACACTTACATAAAAACATCTCGTAAGTTTCGCATTCTTAACACAGAAAAAGGCGTATCTCGGAATGCGCACTCGCAGTTTGTATGAGTTTAAACAAAAGAAAATAGGAAACGATTTGCCGTCAAATCACACGTCATATTGCAATCAAGAAATGACCGCTCACGATTTTATTTGAGAGGAAGAACATGATTTATGGTCAATTTTTTATACATCGCAAAAGTGAAAGGTCAAGTTGAGATGCTGCATTGAAGTTCTGTGAAATTTACTTGTATAAAATACGATTATGTAAACATTGGACTCACTAATCATAATTTTTGGTTATCAATTTGTGTGTAAACGCTAAATTGAAAAAAAAAAAAATTATTTATATATTTATACATTAACAATTTTGTATATATTTTTTAATACAGAATAATGTTCCCTACTCTCAATGTCCCAATTGCAGCGCATCTTGATCTTTTTTTTCACATGAAGGTAAGATGATCAATCTTACGACTCACCAGTTCAGGGACTTTGAAATATTCTAGTTTAAAAACACCTTTAAACAAATATTTCACATCAACCATTTCAGAAATCGAACCTGAGGCCTCTTGCATGATAGGCAAACGCGCTAACTATTACACTACGAGGCCGACAAGCGTATAACCTACATTAATAATAATTTAATTTGATAAACATTACATATCAGATTATACTATCACAAATTAAAACTATAGTTCATACAAAAAAATAAATTAAAAGCCGCAATTGGAGCTTACGTCTCACTCTTGTATTTAACTCACTATGCTTAATATTGTTTGGTAACATGTTAATTATTTTAGGTATACTGTATTGCAGTGTCTTTTCACAAAAGTATGCAAACGAATATCAATACCACCATTTATTTTCCTTTTTTTATAAATTGATGACGAACTCACATTGCAAAAAAAAAAGTTTAGTGGGACAGTAAATCGCCGGAAGGAAGTCTAGCCTCCTCTTCACTTTCACCTAAGTACTAGTATCATCAACACTACACACTTCTCAGTTTGTACGGATACAGACACCTAATTGTAGCCAGAAGGTCTTATCACTAATAGCCTGTTTAATGTCTTGTACTGTAATGCTTGATACAATCGACAATGTGTCTTTAAATGTCGGACTTCCCGCATAAAACAAAGTGTTATTAGTGTATACTAAATTTAGTAAAAATCTCTACCTAGTAATAAAATTATTGCTGTATTAGTGTAATGGCCATGACGGGCTTCCGGATTGGATTCTCGGCGAGATCTACATGTGTCTATATATAGAATAACGTTGAAAATTTTAAAGTGTACCTAAGTCCACAAAAAGGAATATAAGAATAAGGAATTAGTAGTTCAGACTCCAGGTTCGATTCTCGAAGAGATCACAAAAATCAAACGCGGTTTTTCTCAAGCCTGGGTGTTCAGTGCTGTGATTTTTCACTGTAATTGGACCTCCTGGTCTGTTGTGGTGAAAAATATATATATTTAAGTTTAGACAACTGCAGGGCATTTTAACGCCTAGACTTCCACATTTCCTTAACTTTGAAAAGGCTGTGGTAAAAAGCGCGTGGTGATGTAACATCCTGTTACCACAAGCAAAAGACGGAATATTCAGAAGTTAAGACATTTGAAAAACATAGGACATATTGTTTTATAATTTATTTTCCCGCTCACTGCCAATAACCGACTGAATCTCTTACACACAAACACCGGCCACAGAACAGCATCTTCCTTGTTACGAGTTCTATCTTCGTGCTCTCTCTTATGCACATTTATTGCTGTATTGGCGTCACATTCATTCTTCGCATAGCAAGGATAAGTGTATTTTTTTATTAAAATCCAGCTTATTTATGCAAATTTCTCTTTCCAAATCCGGTGTGAAAATTTGAAATTGTCTATTTGAAAATTATAAAAAATACAATCATTAAAAAAAAAAGAGAGATATATATATCAGGTATTGTATCGTGTGTAGACTAATGTGACATCGCAGACACACAAGAGTTAAACATGTTTTCTCTCCCTGTTATACTATAAATTATCATATCGGTAACATGCTCGATTAATTCACGAAAGAGCCTTTAAATCAAAACAAATTATTCATCAATTGGTAGAATGGTGTGCATTTATCGATTTTAAAAAAATCTGTGTAAAATTTTAAGGATATTTTTAGTCATAATCGGTTTGTATTTAAAATTGATTTCATAGCCAAAGTGTAATCAAATATGTTTTGTGATGTTTACAAATCGATCAAAAATGTGGAATTTACAATTTGATATTGACAGAAAAAAAATATTGAACGATTTGGGTTACATTATATATACGACTGTATTATTTTACCGTCAACAATAGACAGAAGAAAGAGACCAAATCAATCGTGCACGATTCGAGATAGTAAAAGTATTCACCACAACATTGAATTTTGTGGTAAAAGATACTTTGTCTAGATCAAAGTTATTTTATTGTTAAGGTTATTTTATTGAATGATTTACAGTCATGTATTCTAATTTGCCGAATTCGGTTAGTAAGTATATAATACTACTAACAAATTCCCCAAAAGTATTAGATTATGCCACTCTTTACAAGAACTGTTGACACTTTACAAAATGTGTCTTTCTTGCGAAGTGTCGCCCATTCAATCATATTTCTTTGGGATTCTGGCACAAGTTGGTTTGTAACATTTCACGTAATGTGACTTATTCCACTTTTAAAGTTAAAAGCTCATCCCAAATCAACAACTTAAATAAAATCACAAGCAGAACGTAAAAAAACATTTTTTATTTACCTTTTGAACGAAGATTATTTGATGCCAGTTATAAATCAATCTCATTTTTTTTTAAATTTTAAAGTTTCCAATTTGTGCCAGAAATCCGACGAATTTTAGTTTAATATGAAAATTGTTTTGAAATAAAAATTTTAATGAAAAATGTATACGAAAAGAAAAAATTAAATCAGTTTCAATGCATATAATTATTACACTATTACATTTATGAAAGATATTCCTCGTCTTCCTTTTTAGTACTTTAAGCTATTCAAGTATGGATTAAAGATTAAAAATTATATTTATTTATTTAAATGACAGATATTTCCACACTTAACATCATAAACTTAAGGAGCTAGAAAATTGAGTCCAAAGGAACGTATTTCTTTTTTTGTCATTCGAAGGAGAAGTATTGTTTTTTGGTTTCTGTCTATTATTAAATACACATATGTTGTCCATCATTATGTCTGTAAGGTTTTTAGGGAAGTGTCGTAGAGTCTTTATACATATATATATGTATATATATCGTGAGATACAAGGAAAACTGGCCAAGATAAAATACTTGTTTGTTGGTAAATCAAGATTAAAGTTTTTAAATAGACACAAACTAATATTTTTACTATTTGATTTAAAGTTCCTTTTGATTTGCACAGACAAAGGATTAGCAATGCATCGTGTTAGTATGAAAGTGTTTAAATTTTGTCAATATTTCCTGTAGCAGATATTCATAGACTAATTTGATCAATATAAAATGATGGTGTTAAGCCCCGCAGGAAATGGGATACAAAAAATCTTTTCTTACGCGCGGTAAAAATTAGAGCATTTAATTGTGAAGCAAAGTTTCTTGAAATATACGAAAATAATATTGTAAAATATGTTAACTAAAACGAACTACTTTGAACGACGTCACTTATTCATATGAATCTACCGATGATAAGAGAGTTGAGAAAGATTTTCGATTTTAGTCAACGGACCTATCGGCAGGACTGACTGAGAAGAAGCGGAAAAGACTTGAGACTTAAGCTAGGGTTTCCTAGGACAGCGGTGCCCGTATCTTAACGGCCGTAGTGAACGGTGATGCGGTAGGCAGCCGTCGTAGCAGTGAATAGAGAGTAGTTTTATTTTTTAACGGTGTTATCAACACCATTTTTATAGGAAACCACTCTCTAGTCACCGTTACGACGGCTGTCAACCGCATCACTGTTCACTACGGCCGTTAAAATACGGACACCGTTTTCCTAGGAAACCCGAGGTTAAGAGTAATTTCAGATTTACAATACTTTATGCGCTCATATTATGATACATCAAAATTTTAAAATATTTCTTTTGGCTGACAACCAATGAAAAATACTAAAAATAACCACTGAATTTCATCATTATCAATTTTATGAAAATACGAGTATTTTGACATATATGCGGACATAGTTTTTTTTTTCATTAAAAGATGTTAACCAGCTTGGTGAAAAAAACAATGGAAAAAATGTTGTCACTTTTTGTCCAGTTTTACCTGTTTGCTCACGATATATTTGTATATATTTGTCCTATGTCTAGTAAGGACTTCTGTATTAAGTCTGTTAGTAAAGCATTGGTACGGCTTTTTGTGTTTATTAACGTTTCTAGTATGGTTTTACTTGTTCCCATATGTTATTGTTATAAACTTCATAAATCTACTTTTTGTTTCTTATATTTCATATACGTGGTACTACACACGCATTTATGTTATCAATATTAAATTTATTGATACCATTAGATAATTATAACATTAAATTAATATATCATACGTCTTGTAAATTTACTTTCGATTGACTTAATTGATTGAGGTTGATTAATAAATTCTAGGTCGTTTTATTCAGTTTAGTGTCCGTGTTTATTTAATTTTATAAAGAATAATGAGAATGTTGACATGCCAGTAGTCTGGTCTTGATTAATTAAAGCACTTAGTAATTAAATTTACTCCTATCATAAATTTTAATGCACGAAAGTTTGGTTCCATAATTTTGTGGGTGAATTTCCGATTGTTGTAGAGTAACCTTTTTTAATGTTATGTTTAATTTTCTAAGATGGTCGGTGAAAAAACCTGAAGTATATCGGTATTTGTGGATGCCATATGCCTCACCCGGTGAGCGGATGTGACATATGTATAGGTCGATCAACCCATTTTCAAGAAAAATAAAAATAAAAATTATTCCTTCACTTTCATTTTACACGCTGTGTAACATTCACCAATGCTTTACGTTTTTGAGATTGAAAAAAAACCACGAGTCAATCTTTATAAAATCTTTACTTTTTTACATATATGTCACTTATATTTTATTCTTGAACATAGTTTTTTCGATAGAACAAAGTAATTAAAAGTGAGTAATGTTTGAGTATGTCCAAATGCTTGCAGACTGGCTGGATTTCCTCCCTAGGGAGTTGTTCATATTTAAAATTATTTCAACAGAGAGGGAAAACATTTTTGAGAAGGTAAACGGCTATGAATTAACTACCTGGTAAAAGAAGAATTATAAAAAATTGGGAAATTGTTTTCAGGCGTTGCCTAGTAGGTGATTTGGTTCAGCCGGATGAATCTCACCCACGTGATGAAGGTTTCAGCTCTTTTACTTCACAAAAGTCAACAGATGGAAGAGTTGAGGAAATGTGGATGTTCAAACATGGGCAGAATGGTGAATGTTACACAGTGTGTAAAGTGGCCACTTAAACGTATGTATGTGTGTGCGCATGGGTGTATGTACGAGTGTGTGTATTTACATGTGTATATATGTGTATATATATGTATATATATATGTATATATATGTGTGTATATATATGTGTATGTCTGTATGTATATGAATCAAAATGTGTATCCGAATAAGTTTTTCTTTTGTTTGTCTGTGCTCTATATAAATTTGTTAACTTTTATAATATATTAAAATGTAATTGCCTAGCTTGGAACGGGGTATGTACCCTTGTTAGCTGGACAAAGTGAACATGGAATTGTATTTTGATAAAGAGTGTGAATAAATAAATAATACAAGAAAAACTTTTAAAAAATATTAAAAAACAGCCAATGACAGGTCATAAGCCTTGTAAATGCCTAGACTTTCATATTCCCTTCTCAAAAATGTTTTCCCTCTCTGTTGAAATAATGTGAGTAAAATTAAATGCTGTTCAAATTACTTCTAAAATACTCGGGAAGAATCGGTGCTATAATGATTGGTGCATGAGATTATGAAGGCAATAATTCATTCCGTAATCATCCACCCCCACTCCTCCCCAGCATTCTTCCAGCCCTATGAGCCTTAATTTCTCCCTAATATTTACGTGTAACATACAATTACGGTCAGGATTCCAGTCAACCCTTTGCTCCCTGCCGATACAAACTTATTCCCATGTAAAAAAATATTTTATCTCCTGTGCGTTACGAGAAAATATTTAATAATAAAATTTGTCTGCGTCCAGGTAGGTGAGCGTTTTTCATCATGTTACATTAAAGTAAGGTGATCAGTCCTACGTTTCCGGTGCCAGTCCAGGAATAATGAAATATTGCCATTTAAATCTCTTTTCAAATCAATGCTTCACGTCCACCCTGCTAGGAATCGAACCCAGCACCTTAAAAATGACAGGCACACAACGAGGTAGACTAATCTCGACTCGATTTCTATGTTCAGAATTTTTACCTTAGTGTAATCATCGAGATCGAACCACCAGAGTCGAAAACACTCGTCCAGGCTTCTGGTTCTATTTGATACACAGAACTGTATTCTTTATCCGCCTGGACATAGAAAATAATTTACAAGTAATATTTTTAAATAATACAAATGTGTTATTAAATTTTAAAGCATTAACTTTGTGGTCAAACGTTTTACAAAATGTTATTCAATATTTTTATATAACTACTTACTGACTTTTCTATGTCTACCGGCTTCAAGGCGTACTCGTCTCTTCGTCGGGACACTGTGTGCACCAACTATGGTGAGGTTGTATGGTGGGTTTTCCATGTTGGTTTAATTTTTATCCTAACGAAGAGATCCTGACCAACTAAACCAACATGCAAAACTCACTGTACACCTTCACTTAAGTTGTTGCACATGGTGTCCTGATGAAGAGACGGGTTCATTTCAAAATCGGTAGTCATAGAAGAGTCGGCAAGTGGTTATATTCAAATATTTCATAAAAATGTGGTTTCATAAATTTCGTAATACTGATTTTGAATTATTTTATAGAAAAAAATTGTTTTGGAAATTTATCATTTTATATTGAATTTTATTTTCTCTGGCTGTACGAATTTCTGATAGGGAGTTTTCTGAAAAAAATATTGTTTTTCAAGCTCAAAATAGTAACCAAAATAAAGTTGTGAATAGGGTTACTGAACAAAAATGTTTATTGTTGTTATTTATGAAATATACGTCCTATGCCAATTACAGCAGTTACATAAAGAAACATATATACAAGACACTGAACAAAAATAACATAAAACTATGTAGCAAAGACAAACACAGTCAATGAAATAATGCTGGGATAAAAGGGTTAACCTTAAATAATCGTGCTAGACTCAAACACCTCCAAAATTAAAACCATAATTTCAGGTTCCTTAATCGACTAACATGGACATAACGGATTTCGACAGCTTGTTGAAGAGGATAACACGGGATTTAATAGGATAACGAGACGTGGTTCGTAGAATTAAAAATTATGGTTGTATAATAGTTATTCCTTTGGGCTAGCATTATTTTTCAAATGGAAACAGTTTACCCTTAGTCCTTAGTCATGACTCAACCTGTTTTTACAAAATATGACAAACAAACACAGTCTTCTGACCTGTTAGCTAAGATCATAATAATATATCGTACTAAAAATGAAGAATTCTAGATAGGGCGGAGTAAAAACCACAATAGAAGACTGTTTTAAAAACCTCAAATGTTGTCACAAACTATCGATTTTCCAGAAAAGTGTTTAAACTAAAAAAAAAGGTTTTATTATTGTTTTTCCGTCATTTAATAAAATTAAATCATAGATTTACTTTAAGTGTATAGAAATTGAAAATGTCATTAATATTGTACGTATATTTAAACATTTAATAGAATTTTAATGTAACATTTGCTGTTTTTAGACAATATTTGAACCATTGTAGTTTTTAGTGAATACTGAACAAAAATTAGTATGAAGTATCGATTTTTCAAAAACTTGTATAGTAGTTGAACTCTCCATATTTAGATTTGTAAAAATATTCAGTAAACACTGCTATATAAACGAGTATCCAGAATACCTTTGAACTGTCTAACAATGTGTGATAGTAGCGTTATGTACAGGTAGAAATGCTTATTAAAGGATGTTTTTTGTTTATTTCTACAAATTGACGTAGAAACTTTCCGTTTTTAAACAAATTTATGTGGACTATTTTCACAAAAGTATAGTATTTTTAACAGTAAATTTGAGGTACCTGCTATTTTTTTATAAATATTTGGAAAGAACAATTGTATGAAAGCATAAACATAATAAAATGATATTATTTTGAATTTTTTTTTACATTTAATGTTTTTAGAACGATTAGATTTATGATGCGAATGTGTCTGGTTGTAGAAGTCAAGGAAGGCCGAGAAAGACATGGCATGATCAAGTACAACAAATTCTTGAAAGTGGTCATGTGAAAAGTCGGAATAATCGACGTGCGTGCATGAGAAGATGTATGAATGTGAAGGAAGCAAAGGAAGTGTGCCAGGACAGAGTGGTGTGGCGTTCTATCCTCTCTGCCTACCCCTCCGGGGAAATGGCGTGATGGTTAGTTAGTTAGTTAGTTAGTTTAGAACGAGGTCTTTAATTGGTTTTATGTTTTTCAGTAAAAAAATATAATTTTGGCACAGGTTTCTTGTAGAATTTATTGCGTATTACTTATTGCGCATGGAGACCGAGAGATTTCGAGTCAGAAAATAAACTGTGGAATACACGAAACTCAAAACACTTCTGAATTCGAGCCTCAAACAATGATGCCTCTTCTTCACACCTGCGAGCTTCCGCTGTTCTAGAAGGCCGTCGATGACAGTTTTGCGGGTGTCTTCGGGACGTGGGAGGTGAGAGTGCTGGCTAGCGATAGGTTCCATGAAGGGTATAATGATGCGCTCCAAAAGGAGGATACACGAGTTAAAATTTGCAAAATTAACCATAAAATTTCTTGCTCAGAATCTGTTCGGATTTCTGAGTTGTGTAATAAGGCCTTCAGTTCGTTACACCCCGCTGCGCTGCGTGGTTCGGTAACATAATATTGTTTGTTGTTGGTTACACACAGTGATTAGTAATTAGTAACAAATTGTAGAGCCGCAGGCGAAGGAAAGCTCATCTCGAATTCTGATTAAAAAAATGTGTTATAAATATTTCTGGGACGCTTTGTAGCGTAAATGATAACTCATTTGTATGCGTTAATTCCCGAGTTCTCGTAAAGAATGACGTAAAATATGACGTAGAGTACATATGTTAATTAAATTAGCGTTATTTTTTACCTGTATTTTTCAGATAAATTTATTTTTGTTATTTTTTTTTTCTTTTCATTCTTCCTTTCATACTTTTCTTTTACTGGATTTTTACCCGACAGTAGTGGCTGAATAAATAAAAAAACTTAAATCTCAATCAACCCTAATTTTACTGTGTAGTGTGGATTTGGATAATGTGTGGGAAATGTGCCAAAGACTGAAAGTCTTAGTTGTTTATTTATTATTATCATTATTGTAAAAAACAATTATTATTTTATTCCAAACGGGTGATGTTTTCCCGATTTATTCATAATATTTATAAGCTTACCAAATCTGAATAAAAAGGCTAAAAAGTGTTAAAATTGTATTAAATAATTAGGTAATATTTATGAGATTAAGTACGTAACTAAATAGCGCAATTTTAAATAATGCAATTTTATGAAATTACTCATGATAAAAATTAAAGTACCGAAATTAGAGCATGGCTTTCGGCAGCAAACAGATGTTATTATGTTTTTTTAAACATCTGGTATCCAATTGCTCTCTAGAAAAACTAAGACCATTATTAACAAAACTCTTCTCAGACAGGTCATTGCATGAAAAAATGCTTTTAGTATTCGAAAGAAAAATATTACGGAAGATATTTGGTGCTGTAAACCAAAACGGAGTGTGAAAGAGACGGTTTAATCATGAATTAGAGGCATTATATGACGTACCCAACATTGCACAATTCATAAAAATAAGAAGATTACAATGGTTGGGCCATGTGCACAGAATGAATTATAATCGCATCCCAAAAAATATTCTTTATACTACTCCGGAAGGCAGACGAAGCAGAGTTAGATCAAAATAAGATGGCTAGATAATGTAAAAAGTGACATTAGAGCAATTGTTCTGACGAACTGGAGAAGAGCCGCAGGGTGCAGGGAGGAATAGAGATAGATTCTGGAGGAGGCCAGGGCTCACAACTCACTGTAGCGCCACTGATGATGATGACCTATTCACATTTTTAAACCAATTATTTCGGCATATTATTTTCTGCATCAAAATCTTATCAATTTTCTTGTACAGCCATAACTCGTGGGTGTAATAAGTGGGGTAAAATTTCTTTCCGTATCAAATTCAATTTAAAATGTACTGTCGTATGTTGGTGAAACACCATTCGTTGGTATACGATTTGATTAACCTAGAATTCGACTTAACGAGTAGATTGAAAAAACCCCTTTTCCTGTACAATTTTTTTTTTTTTTTAATGTAAAAAGCTTGATGTGTTATAGGTACACGATAAGCTGAATTTAATAAAACTTAAATATAGGTTATTTAACTATTTAACTATTCACCAAAAATTTTAGTGCATGGGTTCACAGATCGTTTTAACGAAGTGTTCTCATAAAAGGGTAAAAAATGGACTTACGCTTGTCCATTTTACAAGGAGTCGGAAGGCCTGGATTTTTCGTGGACACCATATGCTAAGGAGCGTACATGGATTAGGTAAGTAAGTAAGATAGCGTTATGGTTGGTGTGTTCGTTTACCATGTTTAAAGTTCGATTTCAAGCAGGGTAGACGTGAAATATTGGTTTTAAAGACGGTCCTCCGATATAATGTTTTAATGTTCCTGAACGGGTACCTCAAGCTTAAGACTTATCATCTATCCGGCGTGTAAAAAAAAACAATATACTTACGCTGCTGTTAATACATATATATATGCAGGGCCCTATACACCATTGTGCGCGGAAAAAGAATGGTGATGATAATATGTTTTTACTTTCTGGCATGATTTATTTGTTTTCGCGTATGATCAACAGTAACATGAACAAAACTGCAAAACCGCACTTTAAAATAGTCTCAAATCGATTTAAAGATTTCCGCACAAGGTTTGTATGATGTTTCTTAACTTGACGAGATAATTCGCTTCTCTAATCGGTTCCGCGAATGCGTATAGAAAGTGAAACCGTGTAGTAATCTTGACCGAGCTTAACATTGAACTTGGAAGCAGGAAGAAAACGAGACGCCACTAGTAAAAAGTTTGCCCAAGTGTGGCTTGATTGAAATAATCGCGATCCATATTGTTGACATACTTCGACAGATGTGAAAGTTTTGCAGTTACAATTATTAGATTTGTTCACATGGTACTGGTACAAGTATTTAAAGTTAATTTATGAGAAGTGGTAGCAGTTTCGCGCGTTTGATTACTATACTTTTAAATTGATTTCTTCCGGATACATAAATCATTTATTGAAATAATTCAAAGGAAATTAAAAGCTTCGCGTCCGAAAGAAACACCAGTAGCCTATGTACGATTCTTTAAGCTTGTAGTCACTGTAGTGTGATAAACAGTACAAAAATCGTACGATTTTGCCATTTTAAGATGCCGTTCTTTCAAAATCACGCCATAAAAAAAAACAAAGTAAATGAACAGTTTCCGAAAAAAATTACATATTATGTGAGTAAAATATAATTACTTTTTAATCGGCAGATTACGCTTTTTGAAATAAAAACAAAACTTCCAAAGGTCCATACATTATTATCATAGAAAGACAAAAAAAAATCAAATAATTTAAGAATAATTCATTTAATGCGAAAGAAACAAAAATGCGAATTCCGCTGTATTTTCATGAATTCTTTGTTAAATTATGCCTAATCGTTTAAAACTTTTAAAACACTTTTTATGAAAGGATGTTTTTTTTTTTAGAGATAACATTTTGGTTCTAAATATTTTCATTTTATAGTATTTTTGCTGTTCATGACAACGTTAAAAAATATTATTTGACACATTGAAATATTTTTTAAAAATTTGAATGTTTTAAAATGGGAATTTTGCGTTAGTAAAAATAAAAATTAAAACAATGATTACACTTCTGAATGATCAACGAGCATAAAATATTTTTTACAACAGTTAACATTTTTAAATTTTTATTAATAAAATTAAATGTGATGTTTCTTTAGCATGGGCATTCTGTGCCGCAATCACTTCTGTAATTGGGCCTCCTGGCCTGCTGTAGTGTAAAATAAATTGTTACAAAAAAAATAAAAAATAGCGGCCCTCACCGTATGACATTTGCTTTACGCATGGGATTCCGGGTTCGATTCCCGGTGATTTCACAATAATTAAATCTACTTTTACGAAATCTGAGAGTTCTATGCTGTAATTCGCTATATTTTGCCAGACAAAAAATTGGGTTAGAACCTACATATGTGTATAATTTACGCGTGTAAATGGTATACAAATTATAAACAAAATTATCTGCAGATGTTCAGTTGGAGAAATCAAGGTCAAAAATAATATGTTTTATTTTATATAGCTGCTTAATTTTTTTATATTTGCATTACGCTTAAGTAATTCTGGGAAATAATGGTTCATTTACTTACGTGCATTTGTTGAAAAAAGTAAACAAAACACATAATTTGCTAATGTGATAATTACAGTGCACGATTTACAATAGAGAAATTGTGAGGTACAATTTATTAATAATTTTAATCGTTTTCAATATCAATCGTCAGGCATACACTTGTTGCACTACCGATTGTGATAAAAAATGCATGAATAAATATTTAACACCTCGGTACCAAAAACAGAAATAAACGTAAGAAATCACTCATATTATTTTAAGATGCTTATTTATTGGGTTTTAACATAGGTTTTGTCCGTTTTTTTTCAAATTTAAAACTTTTCACCGAAGGTAAAACAAAACGGTAAAGGTTATACTTACGCCATTCGAAATATATTTTTCTGCTCTACACGATGTTCTTTTTTACCTAACATGTATTATTTTATTTGATTACAAGCCTTCAATATAGAATATCGAATAGACGAAAGCATTTTCGAAACCGACTTCTGTTCGCGTTCAATCTATGGAATAAAAAGAATAAGGAGAAAACATCACTGGCTACTTTCTGACTTACTTTATTCTTTTTATTCCATAGATTGAACGCGAACAGAAGTCGGTTTCGAAAATGCTTTCGTCTATTCGATATTCTATATTGAAGGCTTGAAATTAAATGAAAAAAAAAAATTTTTTTTTTTTATTAAATTGAAAACATATTATACATAATTATATACAATATTCCCAAGGAGTTTAAAAAAAAACTCATTTAGGAACATACAGATAACACATTTATTTAAATACGTTTTTATATTACATGTAAGGTAAAAGAGAACATCGTGTAGAGCAGAATTTTGTTGTGATTTGTCCTTTTGTTTTCTTCGTTTGGAAAAAACGGACACGATTAATGTTAACACCCGTACTTTATGTAAAAGTTTTATAGTGAAACTTTCATGGTGATTTTCGAGAAAGGCGTTCTTATTTAATACCGACCCCGATAATTCTCCTTCATTATTTTGAAAAAAATAGTTCAAAATGTATTCTCCTCATTAGTTTTATCATTTATTCATTCAATTGAACGCAAACAGAGAAAAAAGTGTCAAAAATGCTCACTTTCGTCTACTTGACATTCCATTGTGAAGGCTTTTAATAAAATAAAATAATGCATGTAACGTAAAGGCAAACACAATACCTCGTAAATTAAAGAATATTCTTTCGAATGATGTACAACATTTACCATTTTGTTTACTTTCGATGCTAATTTTAAAATTGGAAAAACGGACACAACTTATGTTAACCTCTAATAAAATCAATATTCTGTGATGTAAAATCTACTTACACTTAGATTTAACTATAAATGTTATACTTTACATCCAATTTGATTTTAGATTTGTATTTATTTTACACTCCTTACAGGTATTTTAATGAATTTAATTACATATTGTGGGGACCAGAGAGTAAAGCATCGACGATAGTTTTGTTAGTAAATATTGTAACTTGAGAAAATATTCGTAAATTCTTTTTACTTCATTTAAGAATACATTAAGATAAATTCTATCAGGCTCCTTTGCAAAATTTGATAGTTATTAATTTACCACATGCTTTTGTTTATGCACACACTCGCTTACACTCACCCTATCACTTACATCCAAATATGTACACATAAACACACCATATCCATCGCTATTTCTAGCAGGGATGCTGGATTAAAACACTTGAACCTCGTCGTTAAATATTTCTTGGGAAACGTTTCAATAAGCTGATTTCTGGAAGTATATATTATATTATATTATTATATCCAAATAAGCTGAAAAAGATCAGTTTGTATTTTCTCAATAACTAATCATACTAGAGCGACATCTCATGCACTGTTTTACACACCCAGAAGCCTTACAAATGCAAGTCAGAATTCACCCATTAATGGGGCAATTCATATTTCTTATTTATTCATATTTTTTGCTTACAAACAATAATTAATAATAATAATAATCTGACCTCACAGGGGTTTCCCGTGCCGATGACACTTAACAATATATATTTTTAAAATTACATTAGAGAATAAACAAAGAAAATTAACTTAAAAAAAGGAAGATAATCAACAAATATTTAGACAGTTTAAAAAACAAGATATTTATGTACATCTTTATTATTTATATTACAAAACACACAATGAAAAAAACAAAAACCTAACATAAGCTATACACTTGTGTAGCAGTTGATTCAATATTGGTTTGGGCGAATGAGACAATCCATTTTACTTCTACCTAACTCCATTATCCATTTTTTATAGCCTTTTCAAACATTTTCTCGTTACTAATTGTTTTGATAAATAGTGGAAGTAGGTTATAGATTTTAATTGAATAATACTCAAAATCCCTTTGTCCGAAAGTGGTTTTAGTTCAATTGGATCTATTTTTCTGAACATATCGACAGTTTAGCAGCTATCTGCCTTCTATTTATTAACTTTTAAACTTATATTTACAATCTGCATTTCGTAATGGGTTAAACAGCCCGTAAAGTAATGTAGACTCCAATTTGTTAAATAAATCATAATAAGCGGTTTATTATTATTTTTTTGCAACTTCACTTGTCGGTCTTTCAACCATATTTCAAAATATTGTCGTGTTGGGGAAAAGAAGTTCTATAAAACAAATTATTTTTTTTTCATTAAACTTTTATTTTATTTATATTTAAATGTTGGTTCTATCCGCATCAAATTTCAAAAGAAAAACGAAATCAATCCTTAATTATTATTAAGGTTAGTAAGACAATATTAATAAAAAATATTAAATAAAATAATGTCTTCATTCCAAACTTTCATTTCTCAAAAATATAATGAATCTACATAGAACCTTGTTTTCCCAACGCGACGATATGTAATTAATAAGTGTTGACTGTATGTTTCCATAAAATAAAAAATAATTTTATCCACCAGGACGCAAAGTGTTAAGCACTCATATTTGTTAGTGTCATGGGAAATTTTCTATGCAAATGCATTACTCTACTTGACTATAATATTAAACCCGGTTAGAACTAAAATACTAACATTACTATATTGTACAGGTAGACGTAAGCAGGTGTGGAGCAGATTATCATTCAATAAACTCTTCGTAAGTGAACAAATTCGTAATTCAATAAATTAATACGGTTAACAATTTAGTAATTATTTAAACAAAAAATCAATCAGAGTAACGTTACTACAAATTGAGCTTAAAATTAATTTGAAATTTATTTTGCTTTGCGTGCTGAGACTACAATATAAATACTACATTTTAATTTATTCAAGCATGGAAAGAAAAAAATATTTTTGCAAATCATCAATACTTTAATTTTCAGTTAACATTAATCTTTAAAAAAAATAATGTATAAAAACGCTACACACTTACTCTCCTCTACGCCTAGGGAGCGAATCAGCAAAATACTGAGTTTTTTTAGAATTATTATATATTTTATTTAGTTCTATGATAAACATGGTCTAATATATATTTAGAACACAATATTTACATCTATACTTATTCTAACATTATTTATCACTATTGTACATTTCAAATAATATTCAAACTTTTTTATATTTACACTTATATTAGCCTATGTATATTCACTATTTACAATATATATATAACCTCGTATTTTTTACAGATATACTCTTTACATTTAATTTGAAATATATTTACATTTTTTAAATTTTTTATGCTTTCTGACATTTCCTCAATTTATTTTATTCCCTTGTACATAAGGCAGTTATAGGACATTGCTTTTGACCTTTTTTCTCGTTTTTTAAGATTCTCTTGTTGCATAGTTATGAAAGAACTCATTATTTTTTAGTTTGTTCTGAAAATATATCCAAACTATTCCTTTAATAATTTTGCTTATTTCATTAGAAACATTGAATTTGATTCTTTGATCAATTGTTATAATATCTAGAAGTTTAATCATTTTCTTAACTTTTGTTTTGAGAAACGTCTTTATTTTTATTTTGTTGGTGTACATGGCACAAATCCTTTTACTAACATAAACATAAATGCATTTAAACATAACAGTTTTCTTTTACAAAATTATGAAATAATTTAAAAACAATATAGTTAAACATATTACACGGTCGTTTTATACATTGTTGGTAAAAAAAATAAATAAATACATAAATCAATTTGACAGGTGCCGTGGCGCAGTTGGTTAGACGGCCAACGTTGTAGTATATTTTTCATTACCTCCTTCCATATACCCTTTATCCTATCTCCTCTTCAAAATAGAGGCTTAGCAGTTTATTACTCTAAAAAATAATACAAAAATCTAGTCATACGTATATGTAATATATATAAAATGCATTTATTTATACAGTTCTTTTTTTTTTTTACTTATTAATATAAATACTTAAACAGCAGTCAGAATACAGAACTATTTATTTGGTAGCAAGTTGAAACTTGATTTGGGTCGTGCGAAAAATGTCAATACAACTGATCGGAATTGACGAACACAAAAAAAAACGTGTAAATTTGGGCATCCTGACAAATCTGCAATAGCGGAACACTTTATAGTCACCGGACATTTTTCCACTTTTCAACCGAAAATTTTGCATAAACCCAGTAATTACAGTGCACGAATAATAAAAGATGCAATTGAAATACACAGACACCCAAATAACATAAACAAAGACGACGGACTGAAATTAAACTCAACATGGTTCCCAGCACCACATACTACAAAAATGAATAGAAATGTGCCTACTGCCAACTGAGACACGGTACAAATTACTAGTACTTTTTTCTACAAAATATTCAGATTACCCTGAAGATGACTTCTGTAATGGTAGCCGAAACGTTGGAACAAATCCAACACACACCGTATCCCAAAAAATAAACAAATTGATAACAGTAACCGTGAAAACCTTCGCACCTATACAACTGATCTGGTTCCCTAGACTGCAATCTTGGAATAGGTGAATTAATAGCATAATGAGTTGCTGCAATTTCTATATGAAATGGCACACAATGTCTATAATTATTTGTTTTATGAACTATTTCTGGTGTGCGTTAGTTTGACTTTGTGAGGAACGAAAAAATCATGGCCGGCTTGTGTTGTGGACTCGCGGATATGGTTGCCATCCGTCCTGATATATCGGGACTGTCACCGTTAATAGACCCTCTGTCCTAACGTCCCAATGAACTATCCCGATTCAAAGTTACAGATTCGTTTTTACATCATTAATGTCGGCCCAGTGCAGTAGACTCATGGAAGAAGTCATCTGCTGCCAGGGACTGCATAATCAATATTGCAGTATTAATATTAGATGAAATCCACAGGTAGTATATACGTAAAAGGGAAAAAAGAACTGCTCAAAGTAAAATCATCAAAAAAGTATCTTTAGCAAGTAATTTTCCCGCAAGAAACGATACGTAAAATGCTAGATAAATATTTAAATAAAATTTTTGAAAATTAATCACAAAACGTAATATTTTTATTCCTACATCTCCCCATCCCAGAACGTCCTGGCGAGACCCTGGCAAAATCTGGCAACCCTTCTCCCGGATCAAAGGCACGTGGTTGTTGGCCTCGTGGTGTAGTGGTCAGCGCATTTGCCTACCATGCAAGAGGTCTCGGATTTGATTCCCAAAACGGTTATTACATTAGAATATTTCATGGTCCCTGGACTGGCACCTGAAACGTGACACTGATCTGTTTGCCCAATTTTTAGTTCAAAAGTAATTAGTAAACTTTCGTAATTGTTAGTTTTGTAATGTATAAATTATAGAATTATAATATACCAGTAGGCGCGTAGAACCAAGTTTGTATACATCGTACTGTGTCCAAAAGTCCCCCCTCTACCCGACATCCCACCTGCGCGTCTACGTAAAGTGCCCCCGTAATGTTGCCAGACGTGAACAACATACACAAATTTAAGATAATTTTGTGTTATGTCATGTTATATTTTACAACAAAAAATATTTAACGAACTAGACTATAAAAAAAAACAGGTACTTTTACTAGGCAAACGTAAAAAAAATGTTGAATAATCATTAAGTAGTTAAGTCAATTAATTCCGTTAAATATTACACTAAGGCTTTTTAATAGAAAGCCGTGTAAAAATTCGACTACCCTGACAATACTAACAAAATGTTTACGTAATTTTATTTAACAATCTGACAGATGGTAAAATAATCGAATTCATAAATATTATGACTGGTGAATTTGTTTCTTGCACATGAAATGTGATCTTACCGTATTTCTTTAAATCTCAGCAGTATTTTGACATTTGCAAACGACACAACACGGCATAATTGAATTTAAATCGGCAGATGCGTACTAAGCGACGTCTACAGAGTACCTAATGGCTAAAACGTAAAACTACTCATTTGTAAGTAGTTTCGTCGGATTCAGGACTATTCTAATTCTATGGTATAAATAAATGAATGTAAAACTCTGAACCTTAGTAGTTACTGGAAATGTGAAAACGTCTTGTAAACCGAGTCTAAACAAAAGAATCGAAGTAGCGACTATTCTATGGGCGTGACTTTATTGTAAAAACCATTATTTATTCTTCGGATGAGAAAAAAAGCGTTCCCATTGAAACATGCATCCATATTCACTCTAATTGTGTGCTTGACGTTTTCTATCGGGAACGATTTCAACTGAAATACATTTTGTAAAGGAATACACGAACATATTTCCATAGAAAAAAGTTAAAAGAATCCGGCGATTTACGTATAAATAATAAACAAATTGTCTATAGTCAACGGCTAGTTTATCTATTATGCGAGCAGATGAAGAATACATTTCATTGTGTGGAAGAACCAGATCCCTGGACGAGTATTAATGACTCGATGGGTAAAATGGGCGGCCTCCGTGGTGCAGTGGTCGAGACGCTTGACTCACACACGGAAGGCTCCGGGTTCGACTCTCGGTGAGAACACAAAATTCAAATGTGATTTTTCTCAAGCCTGGGTGTTCCGTGATGTAATTGGGCTTTATGGCCTGTTTTAAATGTAAAAATCCCTTTATAAATTAATATTGTTAAAATTGTATTGAATACTATAATCAACATCATTACAATGATTCCCTTTCCGCACCTTATGGTGCATATGGCACTGCATTGGTGAATCACAGCGTTTCTTAATGATTTTTGTTGCGAGAAGGTAAGATGATCAGTCTTACGTTTCAGGTGCCAGTTCAGGGAATATGAAATATTCTAGTGTAAAATCACCTTTTTGAATAAATATTTCATGTCAACTATGTCGGGAATCAAGCCCGAGACCTCTTGCATGATAGGCAAATACGCTGAGCACTACACCACGAGGTCGGCACGAATACCAGAATGGTAATGGATTTTTGTAACTAGTGGCCTTTTTCTGTAAGTAATTTGTTTCTTTAATTCATTCCTATCAAATGAGAGGGAACGAGAGTGAAATATGATTTTGACTGCATTAGAATGGGATGAATATATGACGAACGAAAGAACTTACGAAACAAAAATGTGACCGAATAAGCCTCCTGAATATATAAGTGAATTATTAGATTTTGCTACTATTCGTGTGTTTGCAAATTGGTCACGAGGAAGAATGGCAATAGCCTTCTGTGTTATTAGACCAGCTCCCAGGGAAGGGGGCAAGGTAAGCAGTAAATGGATATTGCAGTTTATGAGATCGAAAACAAATAAAGCTACTAGATTTTTTTTAATGATGAGCGAATTCGATAGGAAGACCTTTAAAAATCCTTAACTCTTGTGTGGCTGTGATGTCACACTGGGCTACATATGATACAAGACTTTATATATGACTAACTGACTTCTTACTAGGAATGCTGCTACCAATCATTGTTGGGAAGAAGGAATATTCATTTGGGTGTTCACTTTTTTCAACTCATTGGTGGTCGCGTACACAATTCTGATATTATGAATGGATTCGGTCTATTTGTCCCTGATAATTATCTTCAACAAAGGCAACACAGGTTGTTCTACCTACCACGATGCAGAACCAACCTGCCAATGGTTATGCCGGTAGGTAGAGCAATCGTGTTATTCAATCGTATCGTCTCGGATGTCGATATATTTCATGACAGCGGAATCACTCTTAGGAGGGCACTTTCCAAATTGTAATATGTATGTCAATTTTACATGACAATTTACTTTTTTTTTTCTTTTCTATTTAATAAATCTGATATGTATATTTTGAATTGTGTTGATAATTAATTGGATACTTTGTAATGTTCTCAAAGTAACAAAAAATAAATAAATAAAATGAAATTAGATATCTCTCATATTTTTTTCAATGATGAAGTTGTATTTTTTGTGATCTTCAAATGGACATTTTTACACCGGGTGTAGAAAGTTAAATTTCTACAACAACGCTGGATTTTAATTTAAAAAGTATTTATCTTCGCTATTCAAAAAAGAATATGACGCTAATACAGTAATACATCTGTATACGAGAGAGCACGACACAAAACAAAAGATAAGCAAAGATAATAAATAAGAAATTACGATAAAATTAGGAAAATGTTTTAGGTTATTATGTGATAGCTTTGAGTCTTTAGATTGTGGCCATATTATTTCTAAACGAGGTCACCCATATTGTGTTAATAATAACTGACTCTCATAAATTACAGAGTTCATTACTTTAATTTGATGAAAACAGAAGAATCCAAAGATGGTAATCTTCAAGCCGCTGGCGCTGCACTGCTGGTGTACCCGTATTTACTCTGCCGCATACCTCGCAAATTATGTGACGAAAAAACTCACTCCAATGTGACACCTTAAATTTGGCGTAGAAAGTTTTGCTTAGAAGGTCACAAGAAAAAACTGATCTAATTTGAAGTAAGTAATTGTTCTGTCATATCTGGTTATTGTTCTGGTTACGGTTGTGATTCTCCATTAAAATGTGAATTAAGTTGATTGTGCGATGAATTCATTTTTGTTTTGCATTTTATTGTAATTTAGGAAATACAATATTTTATTAAAACTATGTTATTACAACAATAAAGAAATTCAACAATGTTTTGAGTATGTCCAAATAATTCCAACTGGCTGGATTTTCTCCCTAGGGAGTTGTTCATATTTAAATTTGTTGCAACAGAGAGGGAAAACATTGACAGGTCATAAGCCTAGACTCCGATATTCCCTTTACAAAAATGTTTTCCCGCAGCATCTCTTTCAGCTGCCAGCTCCTGTGCATCCTCCCAAGTCCCGTAGTTCTGCTTGCCTTTGCTGTAGGAACACATCAACAATACCATTTAATAAAATTTTGTTCATTGTTCCGAGGATCCTTGGCAAAGAATCCGATGTTGGTTTTATAATTTCCCACGACAAAGACAGCATTGGTACGCAGTTCCTGTGAGGTACATTAAGGTTAATCTGAGCAAGAATATCATGGACATCTATTTAGTTAGATATTATTTTTTGCAAGAATATCAAACCAGCCAAAATCCTTCTAAATTCTAAACTCAAGTACTCTAGTCGATCAAAATAGTTAAAAATAAAAGTACTTGATCCAATTCTAAATATTAACGATTTTAAAATTTTACGTTGCACCGATTTAATCCGCGTTCTATGAGTATTATATTATTGAAGTTGGAAGTTCATTGGTTTTTTTATTTGTTATTAGACTATTAAAAAACACAAAAAAAAAATATTTTTATTTTTATGTTTTGTATTATTATTAGCACCATGCTTTTTTAAACTTTGTATTTTTGAAATTACTTTGCGTGAGACGTCTTAAGTTCTCTTCCACTTCTGCTCGATGAGTTTTACTGATTGGTTTATTTACTTACGGTAAACCGGAAATTTATCTCAACTATCTTATCGTTGGTTGAGGCGGAAAAACTAGAGACGTCGTGCAAAATAGTACGTTTTTATTATATTTTTCATACGTTTTCAAGATACTTCACCGTACAATTTAATGCTCTAATTTTTACCGCGCGTAAGAATACATTGTTTAAATCCAATCTCCCGTGGGGCTGAACTTCCTCATTGAGGAAACTGAGAATGTCCTAACCTTCTGAAACCTGATTAAAACCACAGATGTAAAAAATATTTCAAATAAGAGAAATAATAATTAATTTTCGTGGTTTTTTTTTGTAGTTGAGAAATTATTGCTATATTAGTTTGAACCTCGTATATTGGATTTCAAAGAGTCTATTTTTTATCAGTATTGGAAATAAATACCAATAGCTAAAATCTATTTCATTAATGATGATTATGATAAAATTTTAAATAAACTTATCAATGAAACTTCTTGGTTTAGTTTTACTTTTTATTATTTATTATGTATTTCCCACTCTGTTGTATCTCGCCATGTGTTCTTTTCCCACCTTTTAAATAATAAAAGCTTAATCCCAATTTCAGTCCAAAAACTCACTAAAATGAACTGTTTAGCAAACTAGTTAGCAAACTAAACAAACTAGTTAGCAAACTAAACAATTCACCAGTCTTGAAGATACCTACTTAGGCGAAAGCGCTCGTTGGTCAAAATAATAAAAAGTAAAACAAAACCAAGAGGTTTCATTGATAGGTTTATTTATAATTTTGTCATATTCATTAACTATGGAGTTTTATCAAGAAATATCAACAAAAAACATCAATATTATTTCATTAATTAAAACAACAATTCTAATAAAAACATTTTTTTTAATTTTTTTTATTAGAATTGTTGTTTAAACGTATTAGGTCGCTGGCCAGTGTTATTTGACAATAGATAATGTAAATAATAACGAGAAGAATCAAATGCTTTAACGAGAGAAAAACTATCTAATGTGAATGTCATTTTTAATGGATTATTCGTATGTGTTGCAACCTAGCTAGGAACTGAAGATCGAACCTCGCACTACCAAAACATGTTTCCCATTTACAATAAACTTTATCATCATCATCATCATAAAATCGCAGTTCGCAGCCGATGGTGCATAGGGCATTGCATTGCTATACCAAATAACTTGGAAATCTGTAACGTTAAGGTAAAGTACCTTACGCTTAGGTGCCAGTTCAGGAACATTAAATATTTTATTCAATTATAAACTAATAAATAACGACCATGAAATACAGTCGAGCTAAAAAAAACTTATTTTAAATATTTTTTTCCTTTATTAGGGCTTTCTAGCAAAACATGATAACATCGGCCAAAAAAAAACATTAATTTACAATAAACATAAGAACAACATGAATAACAATATAGACACAAACAATAGACAACAAAAATGTAAGTACAAGAATAACATAAAATAGTAGCATTAAAAATATTATTTAATTTGTAATTTTTAACTCCCGTAAAAACGGTCATTGCGTTGGCCACGCCCCTAATACGGCACGATTCATGATTACTTTCAACATTGTTCCTGGCCGTTCAATTTTTTTAGAACATCATCACAAATCTTGACGTCTCAACTATAAATGCCAAACATGTCGCGTTTTTCTAATGACATTTTTTTTTATGATTTAATTTTTAAAGCTTTACATGAAAACATTTTTCCACAATATCCATATTGATTTGGAGAACGCAATTAATTATTCTAAATCCATTTCTTATATTTTTATCGGTATTTGTAGTATGTGATATTTCCCTTTTGCGAATGCCGAATTAACGTTCATCGATGTCAGAACTAGCGAACCTAAATCGGGAGTATGCACAACAGTTAGTAGTCGACAGAGAGGCCTGAAGGCAGTTTGTGGACAATATATGCCCCAGCTAGGGAGCAGACATGTGTTTTTGTTTTATACATGTTTATTAACTTTTTTTACTTAAACTAATTGCCTCAAACATAGACTGGATAAATTCGTATAATATACTCTTTCAAACGAAATGGCATTTCGCGTGATGCAATAAATTTCCTATGGATTTGTAAATAAACGATCGTCTGTCATTTCTTCAATAAATTTCTTTTGTCAGACTTGCATTTGCGAGACTTTGAAGCAGTTTGCTTGACGTTTAACCGATAACTGACTGCAAACGCGCGAAAATCAAATGGTTTAAACGCTTAGTTAAACTTCATTAGTTACTTATTGATCAGTTCATAAATGTTGAACTTGAGAGAATCACGAACTATGTACTATCTATGCTAAGTATCTGTATAAGAATATACGTATAATAATATGTAACATACTAGTTAACCTTTTGAGAAATTTCTCTCTGGTTCTCTATAAATAGGTCCACTTTATTTGCTTTTAAAGATTTGCAAACTAACGTATAAATCTGTGAACTATATTTGTAACGAAAATGGGAAAACTAAATACGCATAAGATATTTTGAATAACAGAAAAATATCACATACTACGAATACCGACAAAAATATATGAAAAGGATTTAGAATAATTAATTACATTTTCAAAATCAATATGGATATTGGGAAGAGAAGTTTTCATACATAAATGTGAAAGAGAAATTCAATAAAAGTACGTTGCTAAAAAAACGCAACATCTTTGGCCTTGACAATTGTCACGTCAAGATCGTGATAATGTTCTAAACAAATTTGAATGGTCAGGAACAAATAAACATGAATCGAAACGTATTAGGGCCGTGGTCAATGGAATGACTGTTTTTGCGTTCTAAATTACAAAATAAAAATAAAAATTATGTTACTAATAATTAGCAAAAAAAAAAATTTTTTACCTTACAGTATTTCATACACCTTTAAAAAAATATATTTTCCTTATTGAACCTATAATAAACTATGTTCAAAGTCGACATATGTTACGACAGAGAAAAATAATATTTTTAAAAAGAGAACATAAAAGATTGAGCATTTACATGACAATTTACAGAGCATTTACATTTACAAGTTGAAATGACATTAAAAAATTTAATATTCGGATAAATCACAAAATCGTGAATATTTTCTTAACTGTTTTTATTCTAAATATATAAAGTCTTTTAATAAACAATAGACATTCAGGAAGCATAATAATTAAAATTATACGAGCTGCATTCACACATGTTTACATGGCGTTTATTATTGCGTGCAATTTCACTACAATACAAAGGTAGTCTTAATAAAAAAATTAAACAAAGCCACAACCTCATACATGATCGAGTACACCAACATTGTAAGGCCCGTACAATTTAATTCAACATTATTTAGTTAAAATTATATTGCACAGTTATTTGTTCATAAATTTGTAATCTCATTCCCATTCCGCACCTAATGGAGCATAGGGCACTGCATTGGTACACCAACAACAACAATCTTGATTATTCTTTGTTACATGAAGGTACGATGGTCAGTCGTACGCTTCAGCTACCAGACTGTAAATTAAAGTGGCTTACATTAACTTATTTAAAAATAAAATTGTAAAATGTCAAACCACAAAGTGAAAAATGTGTTTGACTTTCAAACAATAACATTTCGCAAATGAGAAGTAAGGTTCCCCCAAAATATACATGTATTTTTTTTTTAACTAACAAAATAAATTTTAATGTCCCCTTTCTCGTGACAAGAAATAAATATGTATTCCATCTGCCAGTCTGTAGCTCTAACTATGCACTCTCTTGCTCTTTCCTCTATCGTACTTGTTCAAATAATAATTTTAAAAATCGACCTACTGATATATTTAACTGCCCCTTAATTTATTTAAAAATAAATTAAGACTCATTCGATCTGGCTGCGATACACTCCCACTTGCTTTTTATTGTTGCATACACTAACAAATTCCTAAACACTTACTCTCACACAAATACACACAAACATACCCATTTAGATATATAACACGCACACATTTCCAAATATACCATAATTTACATAATATTTTTATTTAGAAATTTCGCTGGTTTGTCTTTCAACATTATCTTTATTATATAATTTAATAATTTTGACTGTGTGTTTCTGTGAAATAAAAAAATAAAACTTATTATGCTTCCAACAGTGTATATTATAACAAAACCTAGTCGAAGTTATTAAATAATTATTAAGAAGCTTCCAGAGTGACTAGAAAATATCAAAGTATTTTAAATGCATTCGAGTCGCAAACTCTCTGGAGAAACTGCAATGAAATTACGTATGCATGTAGGAACGAGTATAATACCTAATACCTACATATATTTAGAACGATAAATGCACAAATGTTGAGATTCGTGCCGAACGATAATGCCATGCGGGGATAAATTTTATTGATAAATCATTCATACCGCATTTTTGAAAATATTCGATAAAAGGAGACACTTAAATAACTGTAAATCATACCAAAGAGTTGTTTCATGAATTATTGATTCACTGGGGTAGTCTTCATCTCCAGTTAATATAAATAAGAAACTGATAGATACCATTTGAGTATCTATAAATTGCGATCTCATACGGTAGGTTAAATGATGTTAACTTAGCGACGTTAAATAAACTCCCCAACGTGTGAAAGCCATTTAGGTGAGAAAATGTTCAAACATATATTTCTCTACTGTCCTATTCATTTTGCTCCTTTTTCTGAACTATCGAAACGATAATTTTTCTAAATATTATTAAATATTTGTACATAACCACCTACCGACTTTTCTATGTCCACCGGTTTCGAGACGTTTAGTAAAATGTTTGACCACAAAGTAAATTTAAAAGCTTTATTTTAAATTTTAAATATAAAGATAATAATTTTAATTATTTATTAGAATTCCCCTGATTCCACCATATTTGTATGTGATGTCCTCCTTCCATTTTTTATTATATAAAAAACGACATTTTATGATAATATACCATCAACTTTTTAAAAAGGTATTTGCCACATTCGCAAAGTGACGTGATTTCATAAAATGTATTTCCTATTCAATTAACGCTTATCTGTTTCAAGAATAGAGGAAATTGCGTGATCGGATTATATTTTACGTTCTTTAGTATAGTGATGCATTTAAAAAAATCAACAATACTTACAATTAAATCAATTAAAGAATATATACGAGCGCAAAAACATTGATAGTTTTCTCTTTCATGACCATATCATTAAAAATACAAACATTGAAATCATAGTGTTTTTATTATTCAAGTCGATACCTACACATTTTAAAGGGTTTAATTTTTTTGTTTTAATGTTTGATATAACGTCAATTCAAAACAAACGTTTTAATCATTTGTCTTAAATAACAAAAAACGGGTTTTAGTACAGTGGTAGTGTCGCCGACTAGTTGTAGTCAAGGAGATGAGGCAGGTTGAGGTTTAAACCCCGTTCTACGACAAATTATTTTCCATTTTCTAACATAGACATTCCGAAAATTAGTCTTTAATAGAAGTTTTTAGCTAAATTGTAAGAATGCAAATATAATTTATTTTTTATTTAATACATTTCTGAGATGATTATACCTATGTACAGATTTTATAACTAAAATTAGTATTATATGCCATTCTCGAGGTCCTGTGCGGGATTTCCTACAAGGATATGACAAATTTATTTAAAATCGGAATTTTTCACTGAAGTATCACACTCCTTGAACTGGTATAGTTTCAATATCATTTCAGGTTAGTGTATCAGTGCAAAAATGCATTTTCTACCTTATGCACTGCATAATAATAAAGGTTCATTAATCGATTGATTAAAATAATAATACAACCTATTGCTTGAATTAGTTTGATAATATGATTAATGATAAAATCAAATTATTTATGGTTAAAAAAAACAATGAAAATTCTTCGGGTAATGCATTGATTAAAATGTCCATTTAAAGTACGGTGTTGTTTGAAGTGTCTTAGAAGAGTTTCTCACGGAAAGTGATGCATCACTAAATAAAGTTTAATAGGATATAGTAAAATGATTTATAACATCGTCATCATCATTATTATCTCAACAATATAATAGCTTTGTCAGTTTCCTACTGGACCAACAATTCAACTCTTCCATCGTAATAATTACATCTTAATACCGGCATTCAATTATACGCACGCTGATCTATATTATAGTTTTGAATTCGATGCAATTATTTACTCGTTTTATTTTATTAATCACTATACCTTACATGACAAAAAAATATCTTATGTATACTAAATAGAGTTTTAAGATAATTAAATCGGGAAATTTCATTGACAAAAAAGGAAAATAGTATATTGAAGATAAATATATTTGAAATGCATACATTTTCGTCCATATTAAACGAATATACAAGCACTATCTACCCACTAAACAGATAGCTTTAAACATCGTTAGTACGCACGCACCTTGGCCAACTTATACCAGTCTGTTTAAAGTTGGTCGGAACATATTGAACATATTGCACATATTGCCAATGTACCTACATACATGTTATATTGTACATATGTACATAAACTGAATTGAATAAGATAAAAATAATGAAAGTTGAACTCTTGAAAATTAACTGAAAATTTACAGTCTCAACATTTTAGAGCGCATAAAATTATATGTACCGAGCAACTATTTACGAGCTAGGCAACACAGACCATTTGTTCTTCCTGAATGCAGGACAAATTTACCGTTGATAATGCCTGTGGGGAGAATGATTGGTCTGTTAAATAGCCTATCGATAGAGGTGGATCTTTTCCATGCTCTTCCAGACTCTTCATCTCTAACTATGTATCATAATGTGTATTGGTGACTATTTCACTTTTTTTTACCATTGTTTTTATGGTCTATATGTTGGACCATGAATATGTTTTTGTAATTGGCTAATAATATAATATAATATGTACATTGTAACTTGCAGTAGTGCTTTATTGTATATTTAAATAAATAATAAAAAAAATTGAAATTACTCATCTGTATTTTTATTTTAAAGTTCATATTGATTTGTTATATATTGTTAATACTCGTATATGCCAGTATAATTTTAAATAAAAATATATTTATATGATTTAATTATATGTAGGTATATGATTTGAATGATTGTGTAAACAGACTTAACACGGTTTTATCTGGTAAGTCGAAACATGAAAATACTTAATTTTGTCACATGTAATTTTATACATATAAATCATTAAATAAATAAACAATAATTCAATAAAAAATAGTATTTTTGAAGCATTAAATTTGTGGTAATTCGTTTTAATAAAATAAATAAAAAAACATTGTTTTTAACCACAATTATTTTCAATGTTTTGGTCCACTCCTGTCTAGTTTTGAACGTATCCATCTCACATTACCATCCTTTCAAGAAAAAAGACTTGATTTATGTGTTTCATTGGCAGCAAACTGATAAAATAAAATAAAATAGGAAAGAATTAATTAGTTAAGTAAACCTTGAGGAAGAAGCTTGTTTAGCTTTGTAACCGGCCGTTGGAAAAAATATATAAAAAAAGTCCTTGGTTAAAAACTAAGTTTTTTTTATAAATAAATAAATTTATTCGTATATTTTTATTTGAAGCCTTGTCAAAGGATCCTATGTAACCCGAAACCGATAAGCAATTAAATTTTTATTAATATTTTATGGCGTATATGCTTAATATTAAACGTGGAAAATATTCAAATAATAATTTACTATTTGAACAGATTATTCTTATTGTGTTGTACTTCATTATTTCTTGTAATTCCAAATACGTGTTAAGAAACATGCGGGATTTTTCTTTTATTTTATGCCTAAACTTTACATGTTCAATAACTTAATTCCAATTGTAAATGGATCTATTCAAAAAACTCATTAATACAATTGTTTTGTTTGAAGGCGAACTTTCGCAAACCGCTTACGTAAGTAAATTTGCAACCCGAGTATTTGTGTCATACACTCATGCTCGATATGTTGAGTTGAATAAAGATATCTTCCGGTAATTACGAATGAATGAATAATGCTTACAAAGTTTGTAAGTGAAAACGGACCAAACAGATCCAGGTTATTGTATCTCAGAACTCATCCCAAGAAAACCAGTTTATCAAAAAATTCAAATAAACATTGTGGGTACATAGTATGGATTACCAATAATATTAGGAAAACATTCATTTCCTCTATTTGCGTCTAAATTTGCATGGTATGGCTTACCAATGAGGAAGTTCAATGCTATGGGAAATTGGATATAAAAAATGTATTCTTAAACGCAGTGAAGATTAGAGCATTCAATTGTACGAAGTTCTTTGTAAATGTATTAAAAAAATCATAACAATGAACTACTTTGAACTACTTGATAGATTTCCGATTTCTGGGAACCCAACTCACAAATCAACAGATCTCTCCGAGGACTTGGGACTTGACTTGTTTACCTCAGATATCTCTGCTTTTTATTTTTGTCACGTAACACCTTTATCCACTCATGTCTTCAACTATATCTTTAACCGGTATAGAGCTCCCTGCAACATCTTTTGTAAAGGTTGTCTGAGTCTTTTCGTTAGTTTTGTCCGGTAGTTTATTGTATAATTTCAGCCTTGATTTTTTAATCTCGCCTGTCCTTGTCTCGTTTTGAAATGTTGTATGTGATATTGTTCTGATATTCTTGTATTGTGTTCAAGTTTACTATATTTTTTTTCTAGATTCAAATCTAAATTTGTTGCAACAAAGGGAGAAAACGTGTTGAGAAGGGAATTTGGAAGTTTAAGCATTTACAGGACTTATGACCTGTCATTTGTTAGTTCAAGTGGTCAATTTACATACTGTGTAACAATCACCATTCTGCCTGTTTTTGAACATCTACATTTCTTCAATTCTTCCATCAGTTGATAGATCTTTTCAGGCGTTGCTTAATATGTAGGTGAAATAATCAAATGAATCTCACCCGCACCAATGAAGGTTTCAGCTCTTAAACTTCATAAACATCAATGGATAGAAGAATGGAAGGAATGTAGGTGTTCAAATATAGGCAGAATGTTGAATGTTACACAATGTGTAAAAAAGCCATTTAAACCAGCCAATGACAAGTTATAAGCCCTGTAGTTGCCTAGATCTATATAACCTTCTCTAAAATGTTTTTCATCTTTGTTGTAATATGTTATTGTTAATATTAACAACTCTCTGAGGGTTGTCTACAAAATTTGGACAAACTCAAAACATTTTTGACTTTTGATAAATCATCATCATCATCATTCCCTTTCCACACTTAATGGTGCATAGGGCACTCCATTGGTACACCAATCGAGCGTATCTTAATCATTTTTGTTACATGAAGGTAAGATGATAAGTCTTACGCTTCAGATACCAGTACAAGGACTGTGAAATATTTTAGTGTGAAAAAACCATTTTAAATAAATATTTCATATCAACCATGTCGGGAATCGAACTCGAGACCTTTTGCATGGCAGGCTAACGCGCTGACCATTACACCACGAGGCCGACAAAAGTTGTTCCATGATAAAGTTTTGTTTATTTTAATAACACTGTAATTGGTGCAACTAATCCATTTTTTTTCAAAGTTAAAAGACTACAAAGTAAATAAATATTATTGTAAATTTTATATTTGAAGCACTAACTTTGTGGTTTGCTTTAAATTAGTGCAAATACTTATGTTCGAAACGAAAACAGTAAATATTATAATGAAATATATAAACACATTTTTTTACCACTATTTTTTTTTCCATCGACCGGTTACAAAGCAAAGTAAGCTTTTTTCTCAACGTTTACATTGGAAAAACTAAAATAAACTTTAATATTAGAGTTAAAGAACACTTAAGGGGCCTAAATTAGAATATTTTTCTGAATTCGCAAACCATCTGATATAAAATCACCATAATTTTAATAAAGACACTGGATTAAAAGTACTTCATATTGAAAATAAAATATTAAAATTAGACAACTTGGAAATCTTAGAAATTAAAAAAGCGAAACATAATAAGAAAAAATTAATAAATGACCAAATAAACAAGACTTATTTTATTCTACTCCTGTCTAGTTTCGAAAGAATCCATTTCACATTACCATCCTTTCAAGAAAAAAAGACTTGATTTATTTGTTTCATTGGCAGCATACTGATAAGATGAAATAAAATAGGAAAGAAGCTTGTTTGCCTTTGAAACCGGTCGGTGGAAAAAATAAATAAATTATCGGTAAAAAAAGGTGTTTAATATATTTCATTATAATATTACTATTTTTGTTTCGAACATAAGTATTTGCACTAATTTAAAACACGCTTCATTACATCAATAAAACATAAAAAATAGATATAAAATAAATAACATTCAAAACATTATTAATTAATATAATATTCATCTTCCTACACTTTGCTTTCTCTAGTCAGAAATACATAAATCGATATAAATAAAAATATTTTATTTGAGTACCAATTTCTAATTACGATCCGCAGAATTGCCACCAAATACCTGTCAGTAGTCATACATTTAAAAAAAGTCATTACACATTGAATTAATATTAATCGTTACGTTATCGTAAGGTAATTTGTACCTATGTATTTCGAGTAAATTTGCGAAAACGAGCATCAAATGTGTACAAACTCAACTTTCTTTGTCATGAAGTACTCAAACGATAGGACAGGCAAAAAACCGTATTGGGTCTCCCGGTATGCAAGGTGGAGATACAATACGTTTCTTCTTCTCTGCCTACCATTGTGGTATAAATAAATAAATATTTATATGACAGGCGCCGTGGCGCAGTTGGTTAAATGGCCAACTGTTAAGCCGGTGTCGGTTCGATTCCCGCCAGTTGCAAGAAAAAAATCCAAGAAAGATCTTTTTCTCAATTGGTCTGGATGTTGTGGTGTATTTTTCATCACATCCTTCCATATCCCCTTCATTCCACCTGCTGACAAGCCTGAAAATAGAGGCTTAGCGGGTTATTCCTTTAAAAAAATTATAGATATCGAAACCTCATGGAAATGGTCATGCCATCAATAGGTCGCTTCCGTTGCGTTAAAAGTTATCATAAAGTCATTATTTAATACAAAAAAATATGTTATTATTATAAGCGCCCTTGAAGTGATTACTCACGAAAACGGTGCTTTAAAAATTGTCGAAATTGATTATTATTATTAATATATTACAACAGAGATAATGAATATTTTATAGAAGGGAAGGGGGTCGAACTGCCAGTAGGGTCGTAGTAAGTCACATCTTGCTGGAGGGTGTGATTCCATATAATGCAGCGAACACCCAGTTTCATAACTTTTCTAGATATTTTTTTTTTCACAGACTTATTTATGCCTTTAACAATGTATGAAAAATAAAATCAAATAAACAAAACACAAAAAACATAGAAAAAAAAACATTAACATTTAAACTCATAATTTTAGTGTATCAGAGAAAACGAAGGAGTGACAATGGCAATGTATCATGGATAATCTAATGTGTATTTTATAGATTTTTCCCAATAGAAGTTTTAGAAAATTGTTTTATTGATGACATAGGTACCTACATATTAAATTATTTAAACATATGAGATTACAATACTCGTAGGTGTTAATAAAATAATTATTTGAATGATTTCTCCACATGTGGTCTTGAATCGAATTCATAATTACAAGTTCTTTCAAAAACAGTGACTGGAAAATTTTCAAGTGGATCACCTTACCTTTTTCATTATTATTTAAAAACCGGATGCAGGTATAACAGTTTCCTGTTATTTTCTAATCATTTACTAGAACATATCCGATTGATTGCCATGCGTCAATAACAAGAACTCGGTATGTTGGATAAAGTTTATTAGTTTCAATTTAGTTAATTTAAATCGGTAATAAAATTTTAATACTTTCTCCAATTGTAAATGTAGCTGTCTAAATGAACTCGTTTATGATCTGGCGTTGTTATAAATGCAATATCGTTTAAAAAAATAACACTAAGAGTCGTGTGACTTCTTTTTTAAGACTATTAATAAATAATAATATTGTTCTTCAGATGTTTTCAAAAATTATTTGATAAAACTAAAAATATTTATTTGCTTTAAACCATTACTAACCATCAGTTCTTTTTCCTCGTTTTACAGAATTTTATATAAAAATTTTTTTAGCTAACAAAACATTGTTTTTTAATAAATTTTAAACAACAGCGGTACATAAAATATAATATTAATAATAAATGTCGAATACAAAATGAAAAACATGATAATTTTTTTTATGCAATTATTTTCTATGTTCCTACAGATTCTTATATTGTAAAAGTTATTTTTAATTATCGGCCAGTCAGAATTACAGTTTTTTCACGAGGATAGGATTGATATAAAAAATCGATAAACTCGTAATAAAAGCTTTGAAATCGGATAATTTGCATACCTTATATTTAAAAAAAATTATAGCAACAGACAGAAAAAATATTATTGAGACGGTAATATTGAAGTCTAGGATATACTGGGCTTATGACAAGTCATTTGCAGGTTTAAAGTATCACTCTACACACTGTGTAACATTCACCATTATGCTTTTGTTTAAATATTCACATATCCTCAACTCTTCGATCTGTTGACTTTTGTGAAGTAACAGAGCTTAAATCTTTATTTATGTGGCTGAGATTCTTTTGGCTGAATTATTTCACCTACTAGTTAACGCCTTAAAAACACTTTTATTTTTTACAGGTACTTCTTATACCAATTAGTTTAGTCAACAATACTAAATGATATTTTGTTGAGATAATAAACATAAAATAAATATTTTAATATCTAATTGAAAAGTAATCTAAGATATTTTAAACCGTTTTTGAAAAATACTAATCCCATATCAGCACACCTCGCTTCGAAAGCCGAATGTTGCGTCGGGTAATGTTATTAATTAAATAAGTTAAATAAGCATAACGCTTTTTTAACGCTAATAACTACTACTGTTCCAGGTACAAATGGTAAACCAATACCCCAGCGACAATCATTATATTTTAAATACTTATTACGAATTTACTGGTATGTATATTACCTACATCACATATTTTTTCAAAATATCAAAAATATTTTACTTATTTTAAAACTTTTTGGATAATCATTGTAGGTATCAACTAATGAGGAAGTTAAATGCAAAACCGCCACTTAGCACGATCAATGTTTTTCGGAAGACCAACTAAATCAGCAGCAAAAAGAAAAAATATTGTTTAGTTCAATGTGCAACTTGTTAACGTATAACAGGTAGCGAAAAAACTTAACTTTAAGTTGCTTCCCATAAAAAGTGATCACGCACAGTATCAGTTTTGCATTCGACCCCCTCAAATAATAAAATAAATATATTCATATTACTTAATTAAATTTGCGCGATAAATGTTAAGTTAGTAAGGTACAAACCTACTCGTTTAATGGCAATAGTATTTTAAAATAGTTTGATAAATAGTTTATTAATAGTTTAAAAAATAAAACCTAATATTACCTTTTTAGTCCCCATGTTGAAGGTTGTGAAAAACTCCAAAAAATTACAAAAATCACGTCAACATTATTCAAGAAATGTCACGAATCACTGCTTTAAAAAGCTCTCTGCGCACAGTCAAAACACCAAAAACACTGTCTTAATATCTCGCACGAAGCTTTTGCACAAGCAATTCAAAACATGCAAAAGTTTATCGCGAGTAATTACAGTCACAATATTAAAACAAAATCACTGTGAGAAAACAATTTTTTTTAGGGTTGCATTCGCTTTCTTTCTTTTTTTATCTGTGTTTTTTTTCGCGGGTTTTCGCGTATGTGGCGTTCGGTTTTCGAATTTCTCCCGCGCTGCTATGAAAGGTCGCGCCGTGTGAAGCTCTTGCGATGGTATTCAAATAATAATAGAGGCGCGCGACTCGAAGCGGCCGTCTTTATACCCATTGACCCATTTCACTTTACCTGGGCCCCCATACACCACCGACCGAACAACGCGGACAAACTGCACTCAGTATAAAAGCACCAAACGAATATAGCTCTGCTATAGGCCATCAAAGCGGTAGAGCGGATGTGGCATGTATTTTTCTATAACCACATCATCTGTGCTTGACTTTAGATATTATTGTTACATGTAAATGGTTAAAAACAAGATTTTTGTACAATATTGAAACAATCTTATTTTAAATTAATCTAGCCATATTTAATGTAGGTACTTATATCTATTGGGTATTTTCAATTAATAGTTCTAAAAAATTATAATTTCTACAGTTGATTTACAAAAATGTCGTTTTATTAACTGCATTATGTTCCATTTTTATTCTAAATACGTAAACACTACTATA